>NC_037677.1:144036-415804 GCF_003255815.1 Theropithecus gelada
CCCCCTCTCCCCCCCTCTCCCCCCCCTCCCCCTCTCTCTCTCCCCCTCTCTCCCCCCTTCCCCTCCCTCCCTCCTTCTCTCTCTCCCTCCCTCTGTCTCTTTCTCTCTTTCTCTGTATGCATGTAAGTATGTATATGCATATATAATTTTAAATCTTATCCTTATATACACTGTGAGCATTTTCTCACACCATTGTTGTTTTTCTTGGAGACAGTGTCGCCTAGGCAGAAATGCAGTAGTGCAATCACAGCTCTCTTGCAGCCTTGACTTTCTGGGCTTAAGTGGTCCTCCCGAGTCAGCCTCCTCCTTTTTTTTTTTTTTTTTTGAGATGGAGTCTCCCTCTGTCGCCCAGCCTGGAGTGCAGTGGCCGGATCTCAGCTCACTGCAAGCTCTGCCTCCCAGGTTTACGCCATTCTCCTGCCTCAGCCTCCCGAGTAGCTGGGACTGCAGGCGCCGCCACCATGCCCAGCTAGTTTTTTGTATTTTTTTAGTAGAGACAGGGTTTCATTGTGTTAGCCAGGATGGTCTCGATCTCCTGGCCTCGTGATCCGCCCGTCTCGGCCTCCCAAAGTGCTGGGATTACAGGCTTGAGCCACCGCACCCGGCCCAGCCTCCTCCTTAACTGGGACCACAGGTGCATGCCACCGTGGTTGGCTAATTTTTTAAATTTTTTTATAGAGATGGGGTCTTACTATGCTGTCCAGCTGGTGTCAAAATCCTGGGCTCAAGTGACCCTCCTGTCTCAGCCTCCTGAAGTGCTGGGATTGTAGGCCTGAGCCACCGTGGCCTGCCACAACATTGTTTTTTGGAACATTAATTTTATTAACTGCATAGTATTCTATAAAGTGGATATACTTTAACTTATTTTACTAGTATTAACATTTAGTTCTTTTTTTAACTATAAAATTTTATGATGTGGGGAACATTTTTTTCTTTTTTTTGAGACAAGGTCTTGTTCTGTCATCCAGGCTGGAATGCAGTGGTGTGATCACAGCTCACTGCAGCCTCGACCTTCTGGGCTCAAGCAGTCCTCCCACCTCAGCCTCCTGAGTAGTTGAGACTACAGGTGTACACTACCATGCCTGGCTAATGAAGAAAATACCTCAGATTTTCTAAAAGGGTCACCACTTCCCTGGCCCATAGGAATGATGAATACACACCATTTCCTTTTCTAAAACACTCTAACAGAGGTTTTGGCAGGGAGAGGAGGGTTCGAGTTAGGGTTAGCTGAGACTACAGACATGTGCTGCCATGCCTGGCTAGTGTGTGTGTGTGTCTGTGTATATATTTTTAGAGACAGGGTCTTGCTGTATTGCCCAGGCTGATCTTGAACTGCCGAGCTCAAGTGATCTCCTCACCTTGGCCTCCCAAAGTGCTGAGATTACAGGCGTGAGCCACCACTTCTGGCTGGAAACGTTTTTCTGTTAATACGTAAGTCTTGCTCCATCTCAAGTCATTGACTTAGAAATGGAATGGTTGTCAAGTGATAGGATTATCTGTAAGGCTGTTGATGTGTGATGCTGGACTGCTTTCTAGAAAGTGCTTTCAATAGGCCGGGCGCGGTGGCTCAAGCCTGTAATCCCAGCACTTTGGGAGGCCGAGACGGGCCGATCACGAGGTCAGCAGATCGAGACCATCCTGGCTAACCCAGTGAAACCCCGTCTCTACTAAAAACACAAAAAACTAGCCGGGCGAGGTGGTGGGCGCCTGTAGTCCCAGCTACTCGGGAGGCTGAGGCAGGAGAATGGCGGGAACCCGGGAGGCGGAGCTTGCAGTGAGCTGAGATCCGGCCACTGCACTCCAGCCTGGGCGACAGAGCGAGACTCCGTCTCAAAAAAAAAAAAAAAGAAAGTGCTTTCAATAGCGATGTGTTGAGGGTGACTGTCTTGATGCCTCTTTACCAGCATTGAGAATAATTATTTTAATTATCTTGCTGATTTAAGAGGGAAAAATTGTTTTCCTGTTGTTTTAGTTTCACATTTTTAGAATATAAACTTTTTGTCATATTTGTCATAAATGCTTTTCCTTTTTATTGTTTTCTTTTAATTTACAGAATGGAAATTAGTGATAATTGCTTCAGAGGCAAGAAAAAATGAGTTTCAGATGTTTGTGTCGTAAAGAAATTCAACATTTCTAATCTAGTCAGGTATTTTGGATCTCCTCCTGTTATACTTCCATAGCTTTTATACTCATAAAGTCTTTTGACATCAAGATACTAGATCAATATTCATTTAAATTTCTGTGTCAAATTTGATGATTCTGATGTTTTCAGCCCCCTGAGCTAGTACACTGAGCCAGTAGGGGGCCATAAGGTACTGAAATTGGGGGGGCAGTCCTAAGTCTTAAGGTGTTTATCCAGATTACCTATAATACACTTAAAATAAATTTATGATACTATCAACATTGTAAACGGCCTCTAGACTCCACAGTGGTGTGAACCTGTTTATGAGGGACGAGAAGACATCACAGGCATTTGTTATGTTTTTCGTTGACAGAAAGCACATCACTGCATTCTGTGGTGATTTGTTCTTCCACTGGTTGTGGCTGTTTTTATACTGTTTATATTGTGCTCGTTTTCCAATATATTAATTTCAAATGAGATGGCAGAAGTTTCTGAGATTGAATCATTGTTAGAAGGCTTAAAGATAGGTGATTACTTTCTGCAAATTATGACTCATGAGATTCCTTACTTTTGTAAAAATGTTAAATCAGTGGCTGTTACCATGAAATACACAGACACACACACACACACATTATATATATTTCATATATATGTATGTATTTGCCTTGGAACTTTCAGAATGATCTTGGGGAGGGGAAACAGTGTAGGCTTCTATGGCCTGTGGCTTGGAGGCTCTTGAGTGCTCAGCAACCCATGGAAGCTCACACCCTGGGAGAGAAGGGAGCGCTCTGGGGCGCCAGATGGTGGAAAGTTGTGGGAATGGAGTGGGGTGGGAGAAAATGAGGAAGTTATTGAAAAAGTTCAGAGAAATTGAGTGTATACTTAAATATTAGACATTTACATGCCATTTTGTGACTTATGGTATTAAGTGAAATTAGAATAGCGGACTAGAAGGCCACTTATCAGTGTATCTGAAACCCAAATTGCTATGTTCTCTCTTTATTGGAAGAAGAAAAGTTCTCGTTACAGATTAAGCAGTTTACAAGAAAACGAGAGACCTGGAGTATCCTTTACCTGAATACTAGCAAATGTGTTTTCACGTGATGCAAACCTGCCTGAGTGATGATCTAAGAAAATGAATAATGAATTTGACCATTGTTATATTTGAGGTGTCATATAAATCAGCCTTCAGAGTTTATTATTAATTCTAGAAAATCTTAAGCCTTATCAAATATACTTGGCCTGTAATGCGTAGTAGGACCCCAGTGCTCCTCTGTTACTTACAGGGTTCTGGCTCAGTTCTAACCTTTGCTTTACTTTTGAAGAAAAATAGGTGTGAATCTCTTCAAACTTATTTCTTAAGAACATAACTATATATATATATATTTTTTTTTCTTAAAGAATAGAGTGAGCAGGAAAAAATAAATTCATCAAGTTTAGACATTACTTTATGAGCTTGTATTTCTTGACACAACCGTTATAAATAATGAACACATGTTCTTAGCCCTTAGATGACACTTTTAATATATACTAGATCAGTTCTTTATTCTAGTTTACCTAAACTCAAAACTTTCCATCCAGAAACAAAGTTATTAACTCCTTTGTTATATTCTCAAGGTGCATCAGTATAGGAGGAAGCACCTAGTTTTGCATTGTTGTCATTCATGTGTTCCAGTTGCCACTAATCCTTCAGCCATACCCTTTCCCGACCTTTGTCTCTATGAAAGGGCTCCCTGATTCCAACCTGCTCTTCACGGCAGACATCTTTTTAGTCCCTCAAAGACCAGCGATAGAGAACGAAATTACCAGAATATATCATTTTAACTGACTTCATTTCACTTTGAATTAAGAAAGTTGAGCCCAACATGCTATGACTAACAAGAAAGCAGACCTTTTCTTGTGTTGTGTGTTAATCCATGCTCTACGGTTGTTTCTTAGTGGCTAAGAAAACCCATTGTGTGGTGACAGTCTGTGGATAAAAATATATGAAGGAATAATAAAATGCAGTGCCATTAAAAAAAAAACACTTAGCAACCTGGAAAGAAATGTCCTCAATAAAAGTTATGCACCAAAATCCTGTAGCAAGCATCATATTTGCATTTATATTTATCATTTTATATTTATAAGATATGTCTACCAATAAGCATCCTCAAGAGTCATGTTTAATGGTGAACTATTATAAGAATCCCCTACAAAATCTAAAACAAGATAAGGATACCCACCATTACTACCTGTGGTGTTTACTTTACTAGAAGTCCTAATCAGCTTGATAAGAAACAAGTCCAATAGCATTTACAGACAAACCTGAAACTAGTAAGAGAGGTAAGCAGATTGCCCAATAAAGACCAGCAACCACCAACCAGGAAATACTATATAAAATAAAATTCCATTTTCAAAAGAAACATTAAAATATCTAGGAAAAACCCAAAAGATATGTAAGAATCTTATGGATAAAAATTATAAAACCATATTACAGACATAGAAAAATATATAAATAAATGAGCGTATGTGCCAATTTCGTCAGTGGATATTCTTACGTTGGTTATGGAGCTTTAACTATTTTTGTGGATTTTGGCAAACTAACTTTAAAATCACTGTGGATGAATATGGGACCAAGAAGAGCCATAATGAGTCTGAAAAAGAAGGAGGGGAATCTCCCTAAGGCTGGCAAGCTTACGTGGGAGCAGGAAACTTGTATGTTGCTGGAGGAATGGTAGATGGTAGCTACTTTTTTAAAAGTTAAAATAGTCTAGCTAATAGATGCAAACGAAATTCCAAGGGGCATACTGTGGAAAAAAGTCTTCTCTCATCCCTTGTTCCCTGAGCCCCTCTTAGCAGTTTGTGGAAGGAATCAAGCTCTAGAACTCTTTTGTGCATATCAGTTATACAGTGTTTTGAGAAATAGTAGTGTCTTATACCACGATTTTTTAAAAAATGTAATATATTATAGAGCTTATGTCATCTTAACACCTATAACATTGCTTCATTTCTTGTGAAAACTGTATAATAATCCTTGGTACAAGTATCAGTTATTTAACCAGTCCCGTAAGATGTATGTTTACATTATTTCTAATTGTTTCTTGCTGCCAGCAATACTAAAATGAATTTCCTTCCTTGTATATGTGTTATTTCACACATGCTGAACAATTGTGTGGTTTTGTTGTCGATATTTAAATCTGATCTATCTCTAGTTTATAGGTACAATCTAAGGTAGGGCTCCATCTCCTTTCCCAGGTTAGATAACCAGTTGTCCCAATGTCCTGCATTGATTAATCAGTCTTTCCACCAATAATGTGAAATGCTACTTTTATTGTAATGAAAATTCCGATTTGTTCATCTTTTTTCTTTGCATCAGTAACGTTTCAGAATTTTCTTTACACAAATTTTGTCATTCTATTTCTTCCTGGAAATTTTATTTTTCTTACTGTTGTAAATAATTGAGGTTTGGTCTTCTTTTCAGTCATCTGTCTTTTTGGTTTCTGTATATGAATGCTTTTAATCTTAGTAAATCAGTTTGTACCCAAAGAATTTATTGAACTGTATACTTAATGAAAATTACTTAAAAAAGCGTATCAGCTGATTTTTTTGGGTTTTCTAGATACATGATTTGCAAACTCCTTATCAACTTTTATGACGATTTCAATTATGTTGGTTATTACCTTTTCAGAGTGTTAAGGAAAAGTGACAGCCACAGACATCTTTGAATATTCTTGATTAGGTTAAGGAAGTATTTACTCATTCTTGTTTTGTTAGGGGCTAGGTGTTGAATATTACTAAATGCCTTTCAACATGTATCAAAATCTTCATGATAATTTATTTTTGACCTGTTAATGTAGTAAATCATATTTTTACATTTCTTCATATTAAATCTTTCTTCAGTTCCTAGAATTAGTATATTATTTTGACATTTGAATATATTAATATTTATATACAATATTAGATTATATTCAAATATTTTATGTAGGATTTTTATATCAGTATTTCTATGGGTCACTGATTTTCTTTGTCTATGCTATTTTGTGGAGTTTTCTTATTACATGCTAGATTCCTTGCTTTCCTATGATTGTGCACTGGAAGAGTTTGAGTCTCATTGGAGTTACCTGGTCATTATAAGTTTGACAGAAGTAACTTATGAATATGTCCGTAGCTGATGTTTTTCTGGGTAAGCTCTTTGCAAACTTCCTCTATTTATTTCTTTGGAAATTGACCTTTTAAAGGTTCTGTTTTATTCTGTGTTCAGGTTTTGGTCATTTATATTTTCTTATAAAATCATAGTGTATATTTTTGCACAGAACTGAACAAAGTAGTTGCTTGTATTTTAATTTCCTTTTTATATATAGGTGTCTCCCTGTAGCATTTTTTGTGTATGTTTGTGCTTTGTGTCTTCATTATTGATTAGATTAGGTAATGATAACTCTTTTATTTTTCCCTAAAGAAGGAGTTCTTGGGCCAGGCATGGTAGCTCATGCCTGTAATCCTAGCACTTTGAGAGGCTGAGGTGGGAGGATCACTTGAGGCTGGGAGTTTGAGACCAGCCTGGGCAAGATAGTGAGACCCTGTCTCTACAAAAAATTAAAAAGTTACCCAGGTGTGATGGTGTGTGGCTGTAGTCCCAGCTTCTCAGGAGGCTGAGGTGGGAGGAGCACTTGAGCACAGGAGGTCAAGGCTGCAGTGAGCCATGATTGTGCTATTGTACTCCAGCCTGGGTGGCAGAGTGAGACCCTGTATCAAAAAAAAAAAAAAAAAAAAAAAAAAAGGAGTTCCTGGATTCTACAAATTTTCTTTTTTAACAGCATTGCTTTAGCTTTTCATTTAGAGCTTTTGTAATTTTTCAGTAACTTTTTTTTGACTCAGTGGTTGTTTATGAGGGTTTTCTGGTTTTGTATTAATATCTGATTTAATTTCACCGTGATTAACAATGGCGTGTATCACTTTTGGAATCTCTTCAGGTCATCTTTGTGGTGATTTTGTGGTCAGTTATGTATGTCTTCTGGACCTATTAAAGGTATTTTTTTGGTGTCAGGATAAATCAATATACCTGTCTTAAGGTGTTTCTTTGTTTGTTTCAGAATAAATCAACTAGATAAATAATAAATAAAAAATCAGGCTGGGCGCAGTGGCTCACGCCTGTAATCCCAGCACTTTGGGAGGCCGAGGTGGGCAGATCAGCTGAGGTCAGGAGTTCAAGACTAGCCTGACCAACATGGTGAAACCCCATCTCTACTAAAAATACAAAAATTGGCCAGCACCTGTAGTCCCAGTTTGGGAGGCTGAGGCAGGAGAATCACTTGAACCGAGGAGGCAGAGGTTGCAGTGAGCTGAGATCATGCCACTGTGCTCCAGCCTGGACAACAGAGTGAGATTACATCTCAAAAATAATAAATCAATAGCTCTGTCTTATTAGTTAGTTCTTCTATAGCCATACTTAGTTTTTTGTCCAGTTGATTTTTTTTTTTTTGTGAACTGAGAGAAGTGAATTAAAATCTCACAATTTTATATTTCTGTCAATATTTCTTTTATTTCCTATAGTTGTTTGCATTATAACTATGCTCTGTTTGTCTTTTTTAAGAATGATTTTTGCCTTGTTTTCCAAATCCTATACATTTCCATCTTGACCCCTGCTTCATTTAGATAGCATTTTTATGATATGCCTTTGCCCATTTGTTTACACTCTTTCTGAGTCACTATTTTTTAAATTGTTGAGTTTAGCCCATTTGTATTTATTAAAAAGAGAAACATGTCTGGTTTTGGTCTTCTCATACATAATATGCCTTCTGTTTTTATCGTTTTGTTTTATCACTACGTAATACATTTTCTATGGGTTTCTTCAGGTAGCTTAGAAATGTTTTTTGTTTTAAGGGTGATGTTTATATATTTGGATAGTGCACTCACTCCCTGAGATAGTTATTCCTGACTCTGCACTGTGAGCGTCAAGGACATTAGCACATTTTCCCCTTCAACATTGCTTTTTTGTCAATGCAGCTAATCGAAGGACTAAGACAGAAAGAGAGATGGGAATTATGATCGGACCACAGAACGCTGGCCCTGACAATGGCAATGTCTGTAGCAATGAGGCGGGGAAGGAAGAAGGTGGGAGCTAATCCAAACATACTGGTTTTGTCACCTTTATTTCCTTGAGGACTCATGAGGCATTACTCCCCTGACTTCTAGCATGGAATGTTTCTCTGGAGAAGGCTGAGGCCAGTCTGATTTAGCTCATGCTATGTTTTTTATCTGGATATCCAAAGATCTCTTTGAAATTCAGTGGTTCACTGGAGATGCAGATAGATACATTGACATTGATGTGTGTGTGTGTGTGTGTGTATAAAGAGAGAGCAATCAGTGTTGAGGTTTGGAGGAGAATGGAAAATGGCACAAATCCAACTTTATAAAACTTATTTCTGTATTAAACAAAAAAGATACAAAGCAAATATGCCAAGTATTAACATCAGTTGATTGTAGTTGGTGAATCTACATTCAATCTACAATAAGGGAATCTACAATAAGGGAATCTGCAGTAAGGGAATCTGCAATAAGGGAATCTGCAGTAAGGGAATCTGCAGTAAGGGAATCTGCAGTAAGGGAATCTGCAGTAAGGGAATCTGCAGTAAGGGAATCTGCAGTAAGGGAATCTGCAGTATTATTCTCTGTGATCCAGGGTGTGTTGGAAATATTTCACTTTTTTGTTTTTAAAAAATATTTTGTAACTATAAATCAGGGAATGTTTGCGTGCTTCAGTGACTCAAAATATGTTTCACTGAAAATCACATTTTTGCTTGATTGATCACAACATGCATCCGTTTTCCTTATATGTTGACAAGCACTCATGTAATTTCTAAATTTTCTCTGGTGTCATTTCCTAAATTTTGAGTAAAAGTATTACAAAATATGTTTGTAATTCTAAAGTCCTATGGTTGGGGATTATAAAATTCTAAATGTAGAATCTGTAGAGTAGAAGTTAGTGGTAATTGCTCCAGAGGCTAAAACTAAATGGGATGTTTGACTACAATCTCTTAAGTGATTTATATTTGCTGATTTGGAACGATTTTGAACATATCTTGGTCTAATCATTACAGAATAGAATTTGAGTTTAAGATAGCATGATAATTAGAAGAGTTGTGTATTGAAGACTTTTCCTTTTCTGTTAATCGTGTTCTTTATCTTGTTCTTTATCTCAACAGGACTCTCATAAATACAAGTCATAATGAAAGAAATTACCTCCATTTTCTTATTTTCATTCATTTTTAGTTTTCAGTACTGAAAGATTTTTAAATGTGTTTTTCCTTTGTGTTAGGTATATGTCTCGAGTCCACGGTATGCATCCTAAAGAGACCACCCGTCAGCTGAGCTTAGCTGTGAAAGATGGTCTTATTGTCGAAACTCTAACAGTGGGCTGCAAAGGTTCAAAAGCTGGTATTGAACAAGAAGGATATTGGTTGCCAGGAGATGAGATTGTAAGTACATTTTGTTTGATAAACATAGAGATGTGAACTTTTAGCTTTTAAACATTATTTAGATATAACCTATAGGAAATCATTTTCAGAAGTTTAATATTTCATTTTAACATTTTTATCAACATTAAGGCTCTACATTGGTAATATGGTTACTTTCCTTACTAATTATTTAGGAGATGACTTGCTTTTACAAAGAACCTACTTCTCTATATATTACCTTGAATCTAAAAAATAAAGCAAACCAAAGCTCTTTTGATGTACCCACACTTCATGGCATTCCTGTTTTCTTCAGTAAATATTAGCAAAAAATTTTTCCATGCCAGATAATATTGATGCCATCTACACAGATAGAAGGAGATGAACTGTCTTCCTAGGGAAACAGTCTCGGTTCAGGTGGGATGAAGGCAGGCTTCAGTAGGGATTTTGTGGCAGAGTACAGGTTCCAAACGTTAAGTTCCCCTGGCCAGTGCCTACATTGACTAATGACAATTGCAGGTTTTGTGTACTGGAACAGAAATCAAACAGGAAAGACACACATTAATTCTCTTTTCATTTTTACCTAGTTCTCACTTTGACTCCTCTTTTAAATGTTGATATTTTAATCTTCTAATTCCTTCCATTATGTACCTTTAAACTGAGAGGCACATCTTGAAGTACATTTTTTTCTTACGTAAAGATTGATTTCATGTGTAATATTTCTATCTTCTTACCTTATTTTATTTTGCTATTTCTAATACCTTGATTAAAAATGTCTTAATTTTTACAAGGGAACATCGTTTAAGATGATAGGTTTCAAATGTAGCAGCTGTGGCCAGGTGGCTCATGCTATAGTCCTCGCACTTGGAAGGCTAAAGCAGGAGGGTCACTTGAGCCCAGGAGTTACACACCAGCCTGGGCAACATAGTCCCCGTCTCTACAAAAAATAAAATAAAATAAAATAAAACAGAATAAAATAAAATACACAACCCCATCTCTACCAAAAAAAATAAAAAATTAGCTGGATGTGGTGTCACATGCCTGTAGTACCAGATGCCCAGGAGGCTGAGTTGGGAGGATCACTTGAGCCCAGGAGTTTAGGACTGCAGTGAGCTATGGTCATGCCACTACTGTACTGTAGCCTGGGCGGCAGACCAAGACCCTGTCTCTTAAAAAGAAAAGAAAAATCTATCTATAGATATAGATAGACATACCCCTTTCAACCTCTTTCAAAAATCTATCTCTTTTTATAGATTTACTTTTTGAAAGGGATAGATTTAATAATTGAATACTTTGAGAGTGTTTTATCATAAATTCTCTAAAATCTAAAATTATAAAAATGACATAGAATCTTATAATTGGTTCTTTGTGGAAAAATTTTCCAAAAAGTTTGAGTTTATTTTCTTTTCTGGCTCTATAGCAGATGAGCCAACAAACATACTAACGTGTGAAGCCTGACAGCAGTAAACTAACTAGCACAGTGCCTGTGGGGAGGTGGTTTACAGCAACAGCTGTGATAAGTTATGAACTTAGAAAAGCTGTTCACTTTTTTAACTTTGTTTTTGTCAATTTAATCTGCACCTTCAAAGCTTCAGGAAAGAAAATTCACATTTTCCAGCAACAGAAAACATGGAAGAAAAAATCTTTACTTTCACTGGTGTAATTTCATTTGTGCGCTGGAAGTATTCTTGAAAAGTTAAGTGGAAATCTTTATATAAGAACAGTTTTTCTATTGAGTTTCCTTACAGAAAAGTAAAGCTTTGCTGCCAGTGAAGAAACTTAGGGTGCCAAGACATAATAAAAATAATGTCAAGTGGTATCAATCTGTTGCCTCAGGTATTTAAAGGAGGGCCATTAATTGTTGATACCTTATTATATACTCAGAATAATCCAGATAATGTAAAATTTCTAATCTTAAAACACTTAGGAATTTATAGACAGTATAGAAGACTATACTGATAATTTCCAAGATTTGTATAGTAATTAACTAACAGTAAGTGCAACTTAATCTATAGGATTTTGGTTTATGGATCATGTGTACATTTTTTCATAAAAGCGATTTTATTTCTCTTTCCTGTTTAGATTGGTACTTTTCCATATGCTTTCTTCCTCCCCAAGTTGAACTTTTTTTGTTTAATTCAACAAGTCGTTAATGAGCACGTTATATTTTTACCACTATATTAGGTCCTATGTTCTAATTTTTATTTTTATATGTTGTTCTTGCATATATTTATAGAATCATCCTTTTTTCTTCTGTCTAGATGAAATATTATATGTAAATCAAACATATAGTATGCAGGTTTAATTCTGGTTCTTTCTCACAAACATTTTTTTTCTAAATATGGCTGTATAATTTAAGCACAACTGAATATATCAAAATTGTGCCTGGTTTATAAAATATGTAAATATTTAAAATTCAGAGGTAATGTAGTTTATTAGAAAGAGGTAAGATCTCATATGTCACAAACAAACAGGGGTTTCAGATCCAATTCAAGCCTTTATTTAGTTATGCAACCTTGAGGAAATTTCTTAGCTTCTGATCCTCAGCCCTCAGCCGTTATATGGGCATATTAAGATCTATTTCATTTGATTGTTTGAAGGATTAAAGGAGATTATCTACATAAATTATATAACCAGGTACTCAAAGCAGGTATTTGACCAATGAATAAATATGCTTACAACAAAAAAATGCCTGTGTGTAATATAGTAAAAGCACATTAGTTTCCTACTAATCATACAAAAATTCTAAACAGGGTCTTTTTACTTTTCAACCTGTATTCTCAAACACAAGACTTGTAAAGAGGTTTTCCATGAGAACACTGGATCTTTATTTAAAGTGTAACTCTAAAATAATGAGACAAATTATATGTGTATTTTGTTACCTTGGCTGGGGTCCCACTTGGCTGCTCAGCAGCTGTCCATGTGCCACAGTTTTCATGCCCTGATGACACTCTAGGAGGACATGTAATTGTTTCCCACTAGGCACAGCACATGCATCTTGTCCTGACCAGCTTTGTGTACTTTTTTTAATGTATGGCCAGTGCGTGGAGGCCATTGCAGATTGGGGTGCCAGATGTGAACTGTGCAATTTAGGAAGCCCCATCCACATCACAGACATTGTGTATTTGCCTATTTATTCAACAGTGCATTTGCTCTAATAAACGAACATACAACAAGAGTGTCTTGTAGAAGGGCCATCTTTTCTAGTTTGCACTTGGTGTTCTGTGCGCTAATGATTGTCCTGCATGCCAGCGTTTGAGTCTGGGGCCCATTCTTTATAGTTTTACCACCTTGTATATAGGATGAATCACCTTGATGTCTCTAAAAACTTAACTTTTTAAATTGAAAGATGTATGTTGTTATTTATCCATCAAGAAAGGAACACGACAAGTAGATGTATATGACCTTAGGAAGGGAAGGCGTAGGATGTTTTTGGTTATCTATTTTTAAACCTTTAAGTAAAAGTTACAAATGTTCTTAACTTAGGCAGTTCTGTTATTTTTTAAATGGGTGGTAAAGCTCTTTTTTTTCCTTTTGTTATCTCTAAAAATTGCTGTAAACTCAGGTGGGGAAAAGGTGTATTTATCTTGATAAGTCCCACAAGTTATATCTCCTGAGATACTTTGTATCAGCAAGGAGTCTGGACTCTTGTCTCCAATTCCACAATTCTGTTGATAAAGAGAAGGTAGACAAAAGTGTAGTTTTCTCTATGCTGCCTATTATTGATGGAATTTAAAAGTCAGAGTTTGTTGATGTTACATTTTTATTTCACCTCTGCTACTTTTTTCCAATGCTTATTTTTAAAAATTTGAAACAATTGAGAAATATGCATATATTGAACAAGATTATTTTTATCAAATCTAGCACTCATGTAACAAAAGCCTAACTATAATATGTCAGGATATAGTTATAAATAATCCAAGTGCAAGCCTGTATATTTAAGGCCAAGATAGTGACCTCATGGTGCTGAGATTCCTTCTTCTAGACTGCAGTTAATTTAGGCATTTTGGGATGCTGATCTCAGTCACCGTTTGCAACCCTCCACATAAGTGATCATTCATTTGGAGAAACTGTGGTAAAATTAGGTAATAGATAAGCATCTTCGTGGTAATGTTTTAAATAATGACCACATGAAATGTTAGAATGAAAAAGTAATTATTTAAAGTATGTCCACTCCCAATTTTAAACGGTTTGCTCAAATATTAGTCAAGCAAACAGAAGTATATGTACCAAGGAGCCAGGTGTGATGGCACACACCTGTAGTCCCAGCTCCTTGGGAGGCTGTGGCAGGAGGATTGCTTGAGCACAAGAGTTTGAGTCTAGCCTGGGCAGCATAGCAAGACTTGTTTCTTAAGAAAGTAAATGCATAAAAAAGTGTGTGTGCCAACTAGTTTTTAAAATGACAAACTACACTCTTGTAAATTTTCTATGGACATCTCACACTTTCAGATTGGTCTGTCATTACCATTTACTCATAGGGTCCACATAATTCATTTAAAGGTATTTTCATAAGCTTTTACAATTATATTGGAAAGAGACTGTAAGACCAGGGCACTGAGTGAAATTTTGTGATATCTGGTCATTCAATGTTTTGTTATTTCAAGACTTTTTTCTTTTGCTTGTTTAAAAGAAACGCTGTATGTCCTTGTAGGCTCATAGCTTACTTCATCTGCTTGCTCTAGAGAAAGACACGTGAATGGCTCCACTAAACCCATATTTCTTCACAGTATTTCACCACCTTTATTTGTAAAATGTGAGAAGTGTGTTTCTTGGACAGAATTTTACCATTTGCTGAGCTAAGTTACATTTGGTATTTAGTAGCTTTCTGTGATAAATATAACTTGGTATCTTACAAATTACACTCTTAAGCAATAAGATACTCATAAAGATGAGAAGGTCTTAGCAAAGTCTTTAATGTAATAGAGTAAGGCAGGTCACCTCAAATTATGAATCATTTGCAGATAAAGCATGTCAAATATGTTATTTGAAATTGAGGCAGTTAGTGTTAATTCTGTGACTTCCGACTTTATATACAGCCCTCAGCACAAAGCTAGGATATTATTTGACAGATGCTTTTGATCTCACATTTAATAATTTAGTCAAAAGTGTTGAGGATGACTTAAAAATATTAAACAGTGATGTTTGCTGTAAAACTGCTTCTCCCTTTACTTAGCTGCCATATTTGGTCTCACAGTTTCATTTCCTTGTCATAGTTAATGCCAGGACAAAACCAATGTATGAGTTTAGGAACCACAGTTGACACTTGGTTAAAGTCCTTCTGCCGGTTTGTGTTGCTGCTTGTGACTCGAGCAGCTGCACACAGGAACTCCGGTGTTGGTTCTGTGTCCTGCTTCTATTTGAGAACCTTCTTTTCACATGCTCCAGTTGGTACTGCCTGTGAGCAGGATCTTATACTACTTTTAAATAGGCCTAGGGGGCATCTTTTTTTTTTTTTTTTTTTGAGAGAGGGTCTCCCTTTGTCACCCAGGCTGGAGTGCAGTGGCACAGTCATGGTTCACTACAGCCTTGACCTCCTGGCCTCAAACAATCCTCCTGCCTCAGCCTCCCGAGTAGCTGGGACTACAGGCATGCGCTACCACACCCAGCTAATTTTTTCATTTTTTTGTAGAGACAGGGGCTTGCTATGTTGCCTAGGATGGTCTCGAACTCCTGGCTTCAAATGATCCTTCTGCCTCAGTGACCCAAAGTGCTGGGATTGCAGGCATGAGCCACCATGCCTATGTCTTTTTAAATGAAAAGGTAGAATTCTATATCTTTTGCTTTTTCTCATTTAAGGCTTTTGACACATATTTAAAAACATAATTAATGAAAATACATATTATCTGGCTTCTTAAAGAGATTAACCTATTATGTTGGGGATAAACAAACTTAAATCTTAATTTACAGAGGGCCAAGATAGACACTTCTTTTCTGTCATCATCTGTTCTTCCCACCTCAAAATGCCCAGTCTAAAAAACGTTTCGGGTTATATTTCCCCTGAAATTTAGCTTAGCTCACATCTTTTAGGTAAGAGATAGGATTGGAATTTATGGCTTTATTCTTCGGAACTACCACCATAGGCAGCCATGGCAAGCAGGGGCTCCCTTGCATTGTTCTTGAGAAAAATACTAAGTGAGGCTGTATTCAAACTGAGCCTGACTCCCCCAACCCCTGCAACCCTTTTATATATATATGGCATATTACAGTAAGAATTCCTTTTTAAAGTTTTAGGTCTTTATCTTTTTCTTGATATAATTACAGTTATAATAGTTGTCGTAAATTAATCATATGTTTGAAGTGCCCTTAGTGCCAAATTTGATACCCCTTGGATACTGTTGATTTATTTAATATGAAATATACCTTTTGTTAATTTTTAATTTTTATGGATAGGTGTATATGTTTATGAGGTGTGAAATATAACTTACTCTGTTTGTTACGTACATGCAGAACCACATATTTCTTCCAAATGTCCATTCCCTATCTTAGTTACAAAAATACAATCATTTACCAAGTTAAGTATTGGTGATTATTAGAAATCATTTATACTGTGGTTCTGTGTTCATTTAAACTATAATATACTTAGAAATTATTCTTGCTTTGGTAAAAGAATTTCCTTCTTATTCAATAGGGTTTTTGGGTCATGCTGTCTTATTATACTCTTTTAGGTTTATTGTGATTGTGTGTGTGTATGTTTCTTTTTCTTTTTCCTTCTGTCTAAATTCTGTTGCACTGAGCAACGTTGTAATATTTTTATTTTAAATATAAGTAATATTTAAAATTACTGGAAATATGTAACCATCAGATTCTTATCTCCTAATGATTAACAGAATTTGTTAATTAAGCTAAACCTAGAATTGTAGAGAATTATTTTTACATTGCATCTACATTAAAATGCTATCTCAAACACACATACTTGGTTGTGTAGTATTTATCTACTCATTAAGTAGAAAGAGGAAATTACTTTAAAAATTGCTTTTGGATTATTGGTGAGAGTGGATTATACTTTAGAACACTTTATTCGAACAGTTCTTCCACATATCTCCTTTCTGACTTGACTGAGCAGCTCTTTCTGTGCTTCGGTTTGGTCTCTAAACCAGAGTTAATGTTTCTTGCTCTGTCTAGCATATAGAAGCGTTGTGGGCTGGGCGCAGTAGCTCACACCTGTAATCCTAGCACTTTGGGCGGATTGCCCAAGCTCAGGAGTTTGAGATCAGCCTGGGCAACATGACGAAATCCTGTCTGTACTACAAATACAAAAAATTATCTGGGTGTGGTGGCGCATGCCTGTAATTCCAGCTACTCGGGAAGCTGAGACTCGAGACTTGCTGGAACCCGGGAGGCAGAGGTTGCAGTGAGCCAAGATTTCGCCATTTGCACTCCAGCCTGGACGACAGAGTGAAATTCTGTCTCAAAAAAAAAAAAAAGATGTGAAATACAGATGTAATAATGAATTTTAAAATGCCTAGCAAAGAAATGTGCACATATATATATAAAATTATAAGCATGTTATATCATTTTGTGACTTGGTCAGTTCTTGTTCTGTGCACTGAGTAGATAATAATAAGAAGAACACTTCCTGGGTGCTCACATTGTGCCAGGCACTCCTGTAAGGACTGTCTGTATTAACTCATTTGATTCATAGAAAAACCGTGTAGACTGGGTACTGTCATTTTGTTAATTATACAGATAGAAAATGACACACAGAGAAGATAAGCATTCTGCCCGAGATTATACAACTGCGAATGCCAGGGCCAGGATTTGAACCAATCTAGCTCTAGAGTCTTAACCAAGTGCTATATGAATGACAGAGACTTAGATCAATAGGCTACTGTTAGAGGTGGATTTTTCTACTAGATTCTGAGGACAGCCTGTATAAATTTCATGTTCTGGTGAGGTGTTGACTTGACCACACTCACATTCATCATTTCCGATTTTTAAAGAATCCAGTGTGAACCAGTTTTAATAAGACATGCATTCATGTCTTGTGCAAGTTTATAATGGCACTGAATTTATTAGCAAAATATTTTTCTAATATCATTATGGTTTTCATGGTACATTGGGGAGAGATTTTCTCTATGTCCATTTGTAGCTTTTGTGTTGGTTAGTTGAAAAGTTTCCTCTACAACTAGTAATGACTCTTTATGTTTGCATGCTTCTGTCTTTTCATTTTTGATTAGCACATTGATAGATTATCAGTTAATATCATCTGTAAAATAGTATACATCATATAGGAAATAATAAACAGTTTGACCCTGTGTGAAATCCCTTTAGCCCTGTGTATTGCCTGATATTTAGCAAAGTTATGTAGTGAGACCAAGATTATTTTGTTTTATTTTGAAAGGCCTACAGTATGCAGCCTTTCTCCAGGACAGCAGCCCCAAACAAGGCGAACTAATTTTGCACTATGTTATTTTACTGTAATTCTGCTTTTTTTTTGTATTATATTTCTCTTTTACCTTAGGCTAGCTTAGTTAACTCTTGCTAGATTCGTTTGGTAAAACCATACTATCTTTACATGGCTTCTAGTTTTGAATTTTGTGCTGGTAGGTTTGCTATTTAAAAGCTTTCATGTTTTGAATTGGCATTTCACATATGCTGTTACTCAGGCTATCTCTAGAGTAGCCGATGATATCTGGGGGAATCCAGTGAAAATGTAAACCTAGGGTTTTTGACATACATGTCTGAGTGCTAGTCAAAAAGCATTATGTAAAGGATTTCTATTTACCAAAAGACAAATTGTAGGCAGCCTGTCCTGTAATGAACATGCCTGTATGATTCATACCTCAGGAAAATATTTCCTGTGTTCAGAGTCTAATCACTTTTGAACTTGATTTTGCATGTTTTGCATATTCTGAACAGCTATTGCCATGATTAAAAGAATGGACAGCACTGCTGTCCCAGCCCATACTTTCTGTCTGAGAATGGAGCTGGTTATATGCCATCGTATAAACATGTCCAGATGTTTCTCTTTTACTTCATTTGAGTTATGCTTTCATTTCTATAATTGGTTATGAAAAACTAGGTCAAGAATTAAACACCCTATCAAAGAAAGACCCATTTTTATCTTCATTTCATGGGTGGATGGGGAAAGAGTAGGGATGCAAAGAGGTAAAGGTAATGTGGAGAGGCCAGAGGTATGCACAGGAATTACACTCTTGGTTCCTTTTGTTAATTAACCTAGTAAGTAGTAGAATATTTTGCCCAGCACATGAAGATGAATTAATGTAAAAAATTCAAGTAATGAAAGATGGCAATTTCTCTTTTTAATATTGAGTCAAATATAAGCCACCAAAATCCCTTAGGATGTTTTTAAAACAGCTATGAGTGTGAAGAAAATATCCTGAAATATTTTGTCCTAAATTTGGAAAGAGTACTGTTAATTAAAAGTAGAATATCTTATTTCCACCAAAACCTAATTTGTCAATGATTTTTAACATAATAATTGATAAATTGAAATAGCTAAAATGCAGCTTACATATGAGCCCATCTCAAATGGATACACCAAGGATGACGGTTTTAATACAGCCAAGCACCATACACATATATTGTTGTCAGTGTGATGCCATTGTGCCCAACTTTGTGGAGTACGTTATTTCCTGCCATGTGCAATCAGGGTTTTGTGTAAAAATCAGTATTTTAAGATTCCAGCCCAACTGAAATTACCCTACCAAAGGAAGTTTGTGGAGTGTGTACATCTGTAGCAAATAACTAGAAATGGTCTTTGTCTTTTTCTTTATTACTTTGGTCAACACAGACTGCCAATTTCTTAATAAAAAGCAAACCAGAAAGTTTACATTTCTGCAGGATTTACTACTGCACTGTAGCCATGACTCTGGATGTGAGTTGCAAGACATGAATTTTTGAACATTCATGTACCTCTTCTCTTTCGAAGGACTGGGTAGTCCTTCATATCTGGCACTCAGATATGGTCAAGCAGTTAACACGTTTGAACCTAGTTTCCAAAGAAGTTGCTGCTTATGGAGTGAGTGCTACATGGAAGCCCATTTATTGGGGGAGTATTGACATCAGAGAAAACAGTAAAGCTGTTCCACCTTGGAAACAGTATTGATAACAATTTATAGAAATAAAATTGATGGTAGAACCCAAATTTGGAATGTCACGGTCCCTACTGGAAGTGGCCCTGTTTATACTAACTGTGGACTTTACCCTTGTTCATTCGGTTACCACATCTACAAATAAAGTTGAAAATTAACCCATCACTCTTAGCATAAATATATTTTAAGAAAAGCTAAGAGTAATATTTATAAATAATGAATTCTAAATTAAGAGAACTTCTAACACTCTTGTTGTGTATATTTAAAGGGTATTAGCTGTACAAAAAAAAAAGATGTCAAAAATAAGAATATGTTGAAGAATGCCTGTGTACCTGCAGTTGTGTTCTTTTATTTCTAGGAATAGCCCCAGTCAGGAAATAAGCCTACTTCCTTTTTTGTTTTCTGTGGTAATCTCCTTTGGATAATGTGATTAAACCTTTAGTTTCACAGTTTCAACTTATTTTTCTAAATTCAACAGCTCTGAAAATCTGACATCCTGTCAGAACACGGACATTCTGATTAATGGTTATTTTCAATAAAACATCCAATGCCACAGATGAGAAGATAAGAATAGTGAGCATCACCACCTATTACTATTCTCTCTGTTCCCACAGTGTGTCAAGGACTGTTATATACATATATTTAAAGCAGAGCAAAACAAAGGTTTGTTTATTTGAAATACAAAGCTATAGGTTGGTTTGGGATTCTCAGTTTACTAAAGAAATTATTCCTTAGATTATATTTCAAAATGAAAGATAATATTAGAACTGGCGTTGGCTTTGGACTTATTTCATTTTGGACTGGTTTTGCTATCAGATTATCTTAAGATATTTCTGAATATTACCACTGTTTAGGAAAGATTTTAAAATTTAAAGCAGCAACTTTCTAGGTGTTTTCCCTCTTGTTTTAACACAGTAAATGTCTTTAAATTGTTTATGATGCCTAACTGCTGATGGACATTTAGTTTCAATTTTGTTCTTAGTCATTGCAGATATTGACAAAATGTCATACAAAACTATTTTGTATTTTTTGTAGGACTGGGAAACAGAAAATCATGACTGGTATTGTTTTGAATGCCATTTGCCTGGAGAGGTGTTGATATGTGACCTGTGTTTTCGTGTGTATCATTCCAAGTGTTTGTCTGATGAGTTCAGGCTTAGAGACAGCAGTAGTCCCTGGCAGTGCCCAGTTTGCAGGGTGAGTACCTATGAGCTTTCCTGTGCTGGTTAGAGGGTTGGAATTATTTCATAATAGCTTCAAAAAGATATCCCAGGTGGTCTTGCCAGGTGAATGGATAAAGGACTGGAGGGTGGGGGTTATCTAATGAAATGATGATACTCATAAATGGACATCACAGAACACATATACCGTATTTCAGGGTGTGGATTTAGAAAGTTTTAATCATGTAAAAATATATCGTCTCCCCTTCCCTTACCTGCCTCTGGCTTGTGTGACTACTTTAATGGATGGCCTTTGGACATCAGAAATACGAAAGCTACTAACATCTGTTCAATAACTACTTTGTAATAAACTGTACAATTTATGGTATTCAGGAAACAGTTAGCAAAAGGCAGGTTGTTGGGGGCATTCTTTAGCTATTTCCCATTTTATATCCATGTAATGTTGCCTTTTTGTCATGAGTTTTTTTTTTTTTTTTTTTTTGCTTATATTTTACTTGGAGGGTGGAGGGATGAGACATCGTGTATAAAGAATTCTAATTATTTTTTTAAAGTAAAATGAAATTGCCCTGTAGGTAAACTAGGTACTTTCCACAATTACTTTTATTCATTGATCCCACTGAGGAATATACATACTGTGATTGTTAGTTGCAGAATGTGGTATGTATGTGTATACGAGTGATATGTGGTGACTGAATATTACATATGGCATTGATGGTAATAAGGAATTATTTGATTGCAACCTCTATTATTTTATACTTAACTATTAAAATACTTATTTGAAACCATGCACATTGTCAGGATTACTCATGATGATTTCCAGTTTGTGAATATGCTTTATAATAACTTGTGTAATTTAAATATTTCTTTGCTTTTTCAAAAAACATTTTTTCATAGTATTTTCCCTCTTTGGCATCAGTCAAAAATTTCCTGTTAGCGTGATGAGCAAACCACAGTATATGTTCTAGTCTTCTAACTGTGGCTTTGTATTGCCTAAGTGTACTTAACGTTGCTATGTACATATTCAACAGGCAGTTGGGAGAGCATTTAAAAAAATGTTTAATGATGACTTGCCACTCAAATGCCTAAGTGCCAAATAAGTAATGTCAGTTCCCTAAGTCTGAGTAAATCAGTGTCAATATGTAGACCTTCTCTCTGAAGTCTACAAGAATGTCTGTAAGAAATTAGTGTAAGTGGTGCTCTGAGTTTCACAATTTTGAGCAAAGGAGCTGTATTAATATTCATATTTTATTCTCTTGTGGATTTGGATTGTACATTTTAAAAGCAAATATACATCTTCTGTTTTCTGGTAAAAGTTTACCCTAGGGGAAGTAAAAAATTAATGAGATTTAAAAAAAGAGGCAATGTTACTGGTCAAATGGGGATCCTAATGTGGACGCAGGAATTGGAAATACAGCTCTGAGGAGTATGTCTGTGTCTCTACAGCCGTTGCTCTTTTGTATTTAATATTCTTATTTTCGTAGTAAATAGCTTAAACGAAAATACTGGGACTTCTAAGGGCAAGTTAAGCTTCTTTGTAGATATTTTATATTTCTTATGGTAAGAATGGGAATTGAACAATTACTAGCCCCTTGCAGAAAATGTTTAATACTTCTTCCGTCAGAATTCATTATCATGTTGTCTGATTCCGTGTTGTGTTTCCTTTATTTCTTTATTTATTTTTGAGACGGAGTCTCTCTCTGTCACCCAGGCTGGAGTGCAGTGGCGCTATCTCGGCTCAGTGCAACCTCCACTTCCTGGGTTCAAGTGATTCTTCTGCCTCGGCCTCCTGAGTACCTGGGATTACAGGCACGTGCCACCATGCCTGGCTAATTTTTGAATTTTTGAATTTTTAGTAGAGACGGCATTTTGCCATGTTGGCCAGGCTGGTCTTGAACTCCTGACCTCAAGTGATCCGCCCACCTTGGCCTCCCAAATTGCCGAGATTACTGTTGTAAGCCATCGTGCCCGGCCTGGGTTTCCTCTACTCTTTGCTGATTAGATGAAATTTTTACAGTGTTACTGGCTTACACAGAAACATGATTACCCTATTCTGTTCTGTTCTTCTCCTTTCTTTTTGCCTTTGTCAACCTAGATATTTTTATACTGCTGTATAATTGTGCTTCCTGAAATGATGCTGTCAATAGAAAACCTTGAATATTTCATTCATTTTATGGTCTGTGAGCTACTCCCTGCTAAGGCTCAAAAAGCCTGTTTTCTAGGGTGAGGATGGAGAGTTTTATCTTGAGCTTTAAATTTTCCAAAGAAATAGTTACTCGTTTTAGATCCATTCTATTGTTTTATGGTATTCAAGTAAAAGATAAGTGCTAACAATTCCTTTCCTTTGAGAAGGGGTAATAATAATCTCGAAATTATAATGGAATTTTTAATATCTTTAAGGTGAAGTTATTGGTTGATTTGTTTTAAATTTTAAATAAAGTGTCAAAACTTTGAGTAAAGCCGTTTTTAATA
Organism: Theropithecus gelada; assembly: GCF_003255815.1. Classification (NCBI taxonomy): domain Eukaryota; kingdom Metazoa; phylum Chordata; class Mammalia; order Primates; family Cercopithecidae; genus Theropithecus; species Theropithecus gelada. Next base: position 167,294 of record NC_037677.1, read on the forward strand.
ATCTAAGAAGAGCGTGACCAGATTTAAGTAATCATGGACTAAGAGAACTTAGAGTCTATAGACAGAAACTCAAGAACTGTGGTTCCGAATCAGAATAACTTTCTGCTGTGGTTTTTTTTTTAATGTTTGGAAATAATATGGATTAATTAGATATGTTGATAAAGAATGTTGAAGATAAGGTGCCATAGCCAAATTTTCATATGGTAAAAATAATAAATGGAAGCTAACCATTACTATCTAAAACTGACAATGAAAAGAAGCCCTTTTCTAACAGTTTGCAGTGACTGGAACACTGTTCACTCTTACATTCCTGTCTCTCCCTTACAGTGTTGAAAGCGCCACTGAGAACGGGTGTTTTCTAGCTGTCACCTGTGTTACCAGATTTAATTCAGCTCAAGCAGCTTTATCTTATGTATCGATTTCTGAAATATTGTAACAGGACAGTAATAGGCATTTTTCTCAAAAATAGTTTTGTGACTTTCCGTAATAAGTCTCTAGAATCTTATAACCCTGAGAATAGTTCTTCGGAATGTCTGCCTTTCTAAAAAATAAACTTTTGCTTTATGGACACAGTAGATTATTATTGAAAAGTAGCTTATTAATACCAGATTAGATTTTACTTTGAGAAAGATTTAAATACTGTCTAGTTTCACACTTTTACTGAGATCTCTCTCATTAAGTTTTAGAAAAGAGATTTTAATTTTTTCTATAAAAATTCAAATAATTTAGAATAGGATAAGAAAAACAAAATTCCCAGAAACCGTATTCCATAGTAGGTAATATTCTCACAGACTTCTTCCTGTGTTTGTGTGTCATTTTGTTTGTATTTGTATCCACATGACTTTACGTGCATTACTGGATGTGGCTAGTGTGTGTGTACGCGACAGTATCCCAGAATGACCTTTGTTGGCACCTGTTATGATTTGAGAGGGCATGCTGTAACTTACCTGACCGGTTCCCCATGCAGCAGGCGTTCATGATTTCTACTGTTCTCTACGGAAACGCCTGTCAGATGTCAAAGGTGGCAAGCAAATGCTATCCTGGAAATCATGCCCCATTTCCAACTTCTGAGCAGGAGTCTTCTCATTATTATTTATTTCTGAATGAAACTGAAGTTTATATTTTGTTTTCTTTTATTTGAATTGTATTTTCCTGAAATAGCCATGAATTTTCCAGGAAAAAAAATGAGAAAAGCATACTATTTTGTGAAACTTGCTTTTAAGATTTTGTTTACAAAAAAGAAATACCTTTAAAACACAATATAGTCCATTGCGTTTTTTTAAGATAGAAAATTATGTACATTTATGTAATGCTGCCTGAACACCTTTGGTAGGATAAGTTTATTAACATGGGATTTTTAGGTTTAAAGGATAGTGTACACGTTTAAATTTTTGATAAAATCACTAGCTTGTTATTCAGAATATTATACCCATGTACATCAACGGCACATGAAACTACTTTTCAATTTTTTATTGCCTATTTGATAAGATGAATTTTTTTATTTTTTATTTTTATTTTTTAGGCAGGGTCTTGTTCTGTCACCCAGGTTGGAGTGCGGTGGCACGGTCATGGCTCACTGCACCCTCAACCTCCTGGGCTCAAGCCAGCCTCCCGCCTCAGCTTCCGAGTAGCTAGGACTATAGGCGCACACCACTATGTATGGCTCATTTTTAATTTTTTTCCGGAGACAGGGTCTCGCTGTATTGCCCAGGCTGGTCTTGAACGCCAGAGTTCAAGCAATCCTCCTGCCTTGGCCTCCCAAAGTGCTGGGATTACAGGCATGAGCCACCACACTGGCTGTCTCATTTTAATTTTGCTTCATTTTCATATATATAGTTCCCAAATTACAAAGTCATTGTATACTTTGAAGGCATGGTTAGAGACAGACATGTGCTTGGACGTGTGTGTGTGTCCGTGTGCTCCATGCTTGCTGGATTGCAAGCCTGCTGGTGAAAATCATGATACTGTAATTGATGGGCAAGGCAGTCTGTCATAAGAAGCCCTGGGCAGCCAGCCTGCTGGGCTGGCAGACTGCCTCGTGGAGCAGGGCTGTTCGAGGGTCTCTGTGCTGTGCGGTGTGAGCCGCTGACCTTGTGTCTCTGTGGAGCCCTTGAATGTGACTTGCAGACCGAAGAACTGGACTTCAGTTTGCCACATGTGGCTTGTAGCTACCATATTAGATAGTGCAGTTTTGGAACATTCATGTTCTAAATGCCGATACCACTCCAAGGGAAGCATCTTTAGGTATAAAATATCGACCTCTTGAGAGGCGCCTAGCATTTGTCTCCCCATCATGCCAGAGTTACAACTTGGAGAGTTCTTAAAGAAGCACACAACTACTTGACTCCCCACCCTTCCTCTCCCTTGTACACACAGCAGGTTCTATAGCAAACACTGCCCTGCACAGATTAGTGGCTATCACATCTGATAGTGTTGCTTTTGCTCAAATGCCTCACAAAAAGTCAGCAAATTAGCTTTTTAAAAAACTATATAGCAAAACAAAGTGTAGATTTTTTTCCCAAAATAATTGGCACTGTTTAGGTTAAGAATTTGGAGACATGGTTTGAAAGTGGGCCCCTATTTCTTCCTCTTTAATATACGCATGTTTCTTACATAAATGAATTTTGAGTTCATAACATAGAGGAGTTGTAGATTCATGTTATTTCCCCTGTTTAAATTCAGATAAATGCAGTTTTCATATGTGGACTAAATGTATCATTCAGAAATAGAATTTAGGGCTTTAAATTTTGTATGATGTGCTTTTACAGTAAGTGAGTTACAGAGAAAGTGAGTAAATGGGAAAATCACAGTGAGCTACCTGTTTTCTTTTCCATACTTGGCCCGCTGAAATGGAATACCGCTCCACTGAAATCCCTTCAAAGACTTTTGTCTTGGAATTTTACAATTGCTTTATAATGTTAAATTTTTATATTACTATTCTTTATATCATCTAACAAACTTTGGTGTACATCCCACTTTGAAATAAAAGGATCAAATGAAGTCAGAAAAGGCAAGTCAAGGTAATACAGAGGGGACATATTATTCCCATGTGTCTTTAAAAACTGGAAAAGACTCATCCCCTACAAATGTTTCCGAAGGCATTTTTCTCTGTTTAAGGATCACAAGTTTTAAATTGTATGCTAATGTAGGGTGAATCAAAATCAGCCCACTTAACAAAATGTAGAAACACAAGAAAATGCAGCTAAGGAAATAAAGAAGAATCTATGTGGAATAATTTTATTACTAATTTCAAAATACTTTGGTTCTATGTCTAATCCAAAAAGCTCTCCCACATTTGCAGCACTTGATTCTCTGACTCATGTTCTTGACCATTAGGCGCTTACTGAGATCCAACGAAGAGAGCTATTTGGTAGTACTTCCACATTAGTAGGAACTATTCCTAAAATGTATTTGCTCCTGCCCTTTTAAGAATACTCAGAATGATATGTGTTTTGCAGGACAGTTAATACTTTAAAAATAGACTCATAGAAGTCTATAGAAAGCATTTAAAATTAAATTTTAACTTGGAATGTTAAGCCTCATGTACTTTTTAAAACTCCTCATTGGGAGTTCACCTAGAGCTTTATCAGTTGGGTGCGCACTGGCATGCCAGTGTTGACTTAGGTCTAGGTAGGTTATGTTTGAGGCATTTGTACTATAACTTTTTGTTGTTGAGATGGTTAAAGAAAAAAATCATGATGAAATCTCTGTTGAAATTAGAGAAATTTGTTTCTGAATATAGTTTTCATGCTTTTGGGTATGTAGGCAGTACAGTCTTTTTAAATTCCAAAAGTAAAGAGAATACACATATAATGTTTAGAATGAAAAATGGGATCAAATGCTGAATGAAAATACTTTGAACATAAATTCCTTATTATGTATCTATGAAGCTATAACTGCTCTTGCTTTCTGATAAACCATCTTTTAGTGTGGGAAATTTATTAATATTTTCACCCCAAATGTAAGTACCTTTACACCTTCAAGATACATAGTAACAAATCTAGAATGGAGATTTGATTTTTAAATAAGTAGAAATCAAAGCCATTGTTTTCTTAAATAGTAGACATAGTATTGAAAAACAACTAATGAACATCAATCAAATATTTTTACAATTTTTAAGACAACTGGGTCTTCTAATTTTATACTAACAAAAGTAGAAAGTTAATTTTAGAAAGATTGTGTCTGAGCCAGGCACTTTGACAAGGCAGAGTTGCAGTTCACCACAAGCTTAATTGGAGGAAAAAATAATGGGAACAATGATAAAGCCAGAGGATTTAAAAATTGGATCTATAATATAAAACTGTAAAATCTTAAGTATTGTTATCGAATCTAGGCCCAAACAAGAAGAAAAAAAGCTCACATAATTTTCCATGTTACCTTCCTGTGGTGAATTTAACGGTGGTTATGATCAGAAAGGATATGACTGTGAAATGTTTTGGATGTTGGTGTATTTGGCCTTTGTGATATATCTTTTGGTGGTTTGTTTAGAATCCTATTTGAAGTTTATCTTTTAACTCTGAGGGATTGAGAAGGTGATACTGGGCTGGTTCCTACATCAGGATGCTTACAACTCAATGTAGATTAAATAGAAGCTCACTCAGTGTTTCCGAAGTTGATGAACTGAAAATATTTACAAAGTACACACAGTTTCCTTGTGTTACCTCTGCAGTGCAGAAGGGATGAGAGGGAATGGGAAAGTAGGTAGTACTTACATTGACTGGATGTCAGCCCCGTCAATCAAAGAACAAGTAATATTCATGCCTCGACCTGAAGACGGAGACATCTAACTTATTTTCTGAAAAGAATGGAAAGATTTATTCCGCTGAGGAATGCATTCTGCCTCTGCCGTTCAGTCTTGTTCTTCCTTTAGAGACTAGTGTTATGTAGAAGGGGAAAGGAACAAGTAGATACAAAACCTGTGTTCCATAAAATTTTTCTCACTTCCCTTTCCTATTTCTAAGTGGTGTAGCACACCACCGAGGGGTTAAGTTACCAGAAAAAGTGCATTAATATTGAATGATAAAATTTCTGACATGCATAGCACCCTTGGCTCTGTAGATAAATGCTATTTTAGCAGTTTGTGTGTGTGTGAACCTGTGGGCATAGTGGATTTAGAAATACTACATGTTTTTCTATCGCAGTTTGTTTTGTAGACTATATTTGAGAGATGCTTTCATAGTTACTAAGTCAGCCCAGTAGTAGACTGGCTGCTACAAAGCTGCTCATATCATGTGAACTCTTGATCTTAATGAAAATTTATCTTCCATTAGAGAAGAAAGAGTTGGCCTTGTAAAAATTAATAAATATAGATACAGCCACAGTGGTATTCAGTGGCATTTTGTAAATCTGGATGAACAATTCTTGTGCGTCAGTGATTCTACAGGACTAACTTATTGACTAGGGAGTGGCCCGTGACTGGAGTCTTCTTTGCCAGGATGCTCTAATAATCTACCTTGAGACATTCTTAGTAGTTTGAATTCTCTTGAGGTCCTACTTTTACCTATAATAAGGCATATTTGTGATAGCTTAGAGGAGGTTTTTAAACTTGAATTCTTACAAGTTAAAAAAACTACTCTCAAAAGCTCAAGTGCAAATACCTGTTGGGACAGTCTGTGGGAGAGTTAGGGTGCGGCTCTATGGAATCCTGCGTAGTTCAGTGTGATTCGTTCCAGAGGAGAAGTGGGTAGGTCAAGTTTTCTACCATTAACACTAGCAATTGGTGTGATGTACTGTTCTTCTGGTCTAATAGGTAGGCGATTTCAGTGTGTCAGTACTGGGAGTGAAAAAACTGAGCAGGAGTATATTTTTAGAAAATAGTTTTAGAAAATGATTTTCATTGATGGGCTACTTGAGTCTTAGTGGTTTGAAGGGAGAAGGGGCAGGATAGGGTAACTCATCACCACTTACGCTAGACCAGCTTCACTTTTAAAGTCTCAATTATTGGGGCTTCTTAAAAATTCTGTGTTATTTCCTTTATATTCCATTGTTGCAAGTGGGTCTAGAGGATATTGCAGAGTGTCTTGACTTCTGTAACAACATAGAATCAAAATAAATTAAAAAACAGCTCCTAGATCTCCTCTATAATTCTGATTGCAGAACACAAAAGAACCAAAATAAATTTTATCTAAGAGAATTTTATCTAAGGGGATTTATTTTGATTCTTTTGTGTTCTGCGATTAGAATTATAGAGGAGATTGAGGAGCTGTTTAATCCCTAAGATGATACAGGTAATTTATATGTAGATTAGTATTTCTGCAAATAAGATCTAGAGGCCACTTGTACAGGAATCACCTCGTGTGCTTGTTTAAAACACAGCCTCCCACCGGGCGCAGTGGCTCACGCCTGTAATCCCAGCACTTTGGGAGGCCGAAGCGGGCGGACCACGAGGTCAGGAGTTCAAGACCAGCCTGGCCAATGTGGCAAAACTCCATCTCTACTAAAAATACAAAAATTAGCCAGGCGTCGTGGTACCTGCCTATAGTCCCAGCTACTCAGGAGGCTGAAGCAGAAAAATCGCTTGAACCCTGGAGGCGGAGGTTTGCTGTGAGCCGAGATCGCACCACTGCACTCTAGCCTGGGTGACAGAGTGAGACTCTGTCTCCAAAAAAAAAAAAAAAACCAGCCTCCAGGGTTCCACCCCAGACAGGCTCTGGGGATAAGGTTCAGGAATCTACATTTCCAGTCAGTACTGTAGGTGGCTATGCTCACTAATATTTCAGTGAGCTCTTGGTGATATTATTCTTGATTGTTAGAAGTCAACAATTGATATTTCAGTGTCCTCTGGCAATGAAATGATTCATACATCAGAAATAAAATGATTTATGTTGGTCAGAATATGCTGACACAGACTTGGGTGTAACTGCTTCCCATTTTAGATGGGTCCTCATATTCTTGAGTTTAACTGCATGGAACAGTTTCTCTAGTAGGCAATGAACACAGTAATGAGTGGCACCAGTTCAATTCAACTGATACGTATTGAACATTTACTGTGTGCCAGGTGCTATGCATGGCTGTTGAGCCAGGTGCTATGCATGGCTGTTGAAAAAGAACGCTGAAATTGACATTATGGGCCCTGCTTTCACAAAACTTAGTCCCTCTAGGGGTCAGCCTGTGTTTTTGTACTGCCTGTGAGCTAAGAATGGCTTTTATGTTTTCAGATTGTTGAAGAAAAATGACAAGAGAAATAATTTTGGCCAGGCGCGGTGGCTCAAGCCTGTAATCCCAGCACTTTGGGAGGCCGAGACGGGCGGATCACGAGGTCAGGAGATCGAGACCATCCTGGCTAACACGGTGAAACCCCGTCTCTACTAAAAAATACAAAAAAATAGCCGGGCGAGGTGGCAGCGCCTGTGGTCCCAGCTACTCGGGAGGCTGAGGCAGGAGAATGGCGTGAACCCGGGAGGCGGAGCTTGCAGTGAGTGAGATCCGGCCACTGCACTCCAGCCTGGGCGACAGAAAGAGACTCCGTCTCAAAAAAACAAACAAACAAAACAAAACAAAAAAGAGAAATAATTTGTGATGTGAAAATTATAAAAAATTCAAATTTTAGTATCCAAAAGTTTTCTCTGAACACAGCCACACTCGTGATGTGTGCATCACTCATGATTGCTTTGTCACTACAACAGCAGAACTAAGTAGTCAACACAGAGACCAACCACATGGTCGCAAAGCCTAAAATATTTGCTCTCTGGCCCTTTCCATAAAATGTTTCCTGACTTTTGGTCTAGTTTGCTGTGGAAAGAATATTCTGGATATTGGGAATGCCCAAGGAAGGTTGAAGCCCTTGTCTCGTTTAATCACAGACGTGGGGACTTGGCTGAGGTGAACTCTAGCTGCATAGATAAGTATGTCTGAAAAAAGAAGTCTGGATTTCCAATTTTGCACTTCTTTCCTGCTTTTGGATAGTCAGTGAACCGAAATGACCAAGATCTCCACAGGTTCATTTTCTGCCAAAATAGGTTTCTGTGACTGAAAAACTGTATCTCTATAAAGAACTGAAAATTCTGTACTAATAAAGGTATTTAGTCCTGAATGCTCCTTTAAGTAATGATCCTTGGGCATCATTATCAATAGTCAGCTATGGATAAACTTTGACAAGATCAGGAGTGGCCAATAGTGTCTTCCAGGCAGAAACACCGAAGGGCACCAAGTGTGTCTGTTACTTGATTCATGCTCTGTTTTCCACCTAGAGGCATCTGGTTCAGTGTAGCCTGGCAGTTACTTACAGCTGGCTTAAGAATCCCTTGTTCAAGATGTTCACATTTTCTGTTATTTTTTTCTTAAAGGAGGGCAGCCTCAACATGTACTTTAGTTCTTCCTTAAACATCTACAGCACTGCTTCAGATCTGTGATTACTGTCACTTTTAAGTAGTTGCAACAACTTTGCCATGCCATCGAATGTTTCTTTCTTGATTACTTGTAAAAGTTAACCACAGTCACTCCCACATGCCAGCAGGTGATGTGAACTCTGGATTCTGACGTGAACCCTGTTACAGGGAGGCCTTGGTTGAAGAATCCTCAGGCCTGCAAATTGAGAATAGGAATAATTCTTCAAAGCCTGAGAAAGATTTGGATCCGAAATAATCTGTACATATTATAAAGCATTGTTTTAATGTTTTTCTGACCTTGTTGTCAAGAGCTATCTGCTTAGTTTACTTCAGAAGCTACCTCTTTCTTAGTTGTAGCTTTTTCTCAAGTCATTGACAATGTTTTGGTCTGGCTGACAGGTGCCAGCTGAAGCCCTTCAGTGTGAATGCCACAGAAAGCGGCTCCACAGCTTGTTACCTTAAAAACCCCCAGAAATCTCCTTGTACAGCCCTGGGACAGAATGTGCAATGTCCTGTTGATTTCTTTTGTGAAATGCCAAGTCTCTAAATTATAACTAGAAAGTCTTAGAAAGAAAACCCTCAAGTTTATCAAATGTGAAAGCATCTTACAGCAAATGTTTTGTTCCTACAAATCACTGGGAGGGATTTTGGTTCTGTCGAGAGTCCTCTTTTTTGTTTGTGTCAGTTCACCAAGAAAGCGCCTCAGCCTGTGAATCTGGGAGCAGTTTCTGTCAGCCTCTGTGGCCTTCCCTTGGGTGGTGTGAGGCCCATCACAGAGCAGTGCTTGAGAAGGGCTTCATGGTGTCTGGAATAGGATTCCTCATTTATCACCGAAAAGGTGGGTGGGCAACAAGTAAATAAAAGGAACATAGAAGCTTTCAACAAAATAATCTCCTTTGACTGTGAAATTCCTTTTAGTCAATCCTTCTATACAGCCCAAATCATTGAAGTTTCTAACTATAATAACTGAAAAAATAAAAAACCCAAATACTTAAAACATAACCCCCATAGCACCCTTAGCGTATAAATGAGATAAGTATTCCTCCTTGTGCGATTGAGTAGATTGAGACCGTCCTAGAGCTGGTAAGTTAGGATTCAAAATAAAAACTCAGGTTAACCTCCAGATCCCTTTAAAAGAGCATGTGAAGACACACCACTTGACACCTCAGAAGACCAGCACAGGTTACAATCAGGGCTGCTGCACCCGTGTGTGCTTGTCCGTGTCTCTGTGACGAGGTCTCTCAGGAAGTTGGGGCAGTGCTCTTAATCACACCTCTCGGAAACCCCTGGGGGCTTTCAGGACTATGCATGCCTAGACCCCATCCTGCAACCAGTTGTATCAGAATTTCCGGGGGTGGCACCTAAGACATGGGTGGTTTTTTTTCCTTTGAGGTAAAATCACATATACACTGACATGCACAAGTCTTAGGTGCCATTCGAAGAATAGACGGGCGTGCACTGGTGCAACCCAAGTCCCATCAAGCTACGGGGAAGCTCGCTCTTGTCCTGGGCCAGTAGATCCCCACTCCCACGCCCCTCCTCAGACAACCATTGTTCTGCTTATTTTCCATGAGGGGTAAGTTTGGCCTGTCCTAGAACTTTATAGAAGTAGATACTGATGTTTCTTAAAGGCTTCCCAGGTGGTTCTACTGTAATAGACACGTAAATGGTGCTTTGTTAAAATGAGGTGTATGAGACACTGCTGGGGTAGTTCAGTATCTTCAAAGAATTCTGGAAGTTTCATCCGAGTTGAGAAGATGGGGCGGGCCCATCCGGGTGGCCTTGTTTCCTTTCATGCTTTACCAGCCGTTTTCCAGGCCCAGATTCCACTTTTAATTGCACTCAGAAGGAGAGAGACACTCTAGCAAACTAGTTCTAAGCACATTTAAACAGACAAAATCAGACTTTCATCCTCTATTATACCACTGAGTTTTGTGAAATTAAGGCACTCAGCATGAACTGCATGCATTCTGTCTTTCCAAAAATAAGGAATGTTGCTTGCACATGGTTACACCAGATGAGCAATTGATTTAGAAATGTTTAAACAGATAGAACCAAGTTTGTGAGAGCGTGTAGTATCCACAATTTATGTTAATTCTCTATTTAAAAAGAGTAGGAACTAAATATAGACCTTTATTTAAACTGGGTAATTACATGAACAGGTGTTACCTAAACTTCTGTACTACCGTTTCAAAGAAAGAACAATCTAGTTAAGAGGTTTTAGCTATAGTGATATTAATTCTAATATAAAATTCTGATTCTAGCAGTGCATAATCCTTGCCCATATAGAAACAATGGATTGCTTTATTTTCTAAAGAGTTAGAAATGAGAGGTGAACGTGCAGAAAGGAAACAACAAGAAACTCCTGCACATAATGCAGTGCACAGTGCCTTGAGACAGAAGCAAGAGGTCGTGGCTGGATGGAGCAAGGCTGGTCAGCAGGGCTCAGGCCTCCTCTCCCAGCTGTCACTACTCAAGGGACCACAGAGCCTAGAGCTAAGATCCAGAGGGGAAGGGATTCCTGCCCTGTTGAATTGATGGAAGGCTGTGCACGATAGTTAGTGGAATATTAAAATTATATTTCAGCGCTACATAACAGTGCTGGTTGTATCTTTCCTTTGAATAATGTCTCCTATTAAAGGAACCAGAACCCCACTGATAGTATTACAAGACTTCTAACCTGGTGTAGATTGCTATTATGTCTGAATTTAGATAAACTCATACTTTAATGATATTGATATTTGAAATCAGTTTTAATAGTGCACCCAAAGTTTGAGTTGGCATGAGAGAAGGCCATGTGGCCAGAAGCATGAGTTTTTATTCTCCTTTCTTTTAAGAAGAATGTAGATTTTAAAAGCGCCAAGAACAACATAGCAATCTCTGACCTTCTTAGCTTTTCTCTTCCCTGTATCTGACAGTTCATCACACTGCTTATTTAGTACAGAAAGCAGTGCACTGAAGGATGTCCTTTCTAGTAAGTAGCTGACCGTGCTTCAGATCCAGGGCGCACCTTCTGCATTCCTGTGTGAGATGCCGAATGCAAAACGGAGGATCATTTTTTATTGTAGTCTAGGGTACAAGTGTACAAGAGGTGCCCGCTAGTATTTCACAAATGTGTGTGTGTGTGAAAAGCACTGGGGATCTTGTTAAAAATGAGAGTGGTTTTCAGTGTTCTCACTACAAAAACCAATTAGCTCTATTTCGCCATTGCACATATTTCAGAACATCACACTGTACCCACAAGTATATATAATTTCATTTTGCAAATTAAAATTTCAAAAAGTTTTTTAAAGAGTTGCTAACCAATGCTGCTGATTAAACAAACTTAATAACTATAGAGTTCAGTGTTTGTGTAAAGTTTTGTCTCTAAACAGTGCATATGGCCAAATACTGTGCTAATAAATTACTTGAGTGAGTTCTTCATATCCTCCTTCATGTGGCTGTGTTCAACTCATTTTAATTTCAGTTAAGTTCTTTTGTTAGTTTTCAAAAAGAGAATTCTCAAGTTACATCAGTTCCCCCTCCCAACACTAAAAAAATAAACACCAAGATTATAAACCCTGGGTTCAGGAAATTTCATTGCACTTTACATTCCATATCTGTGCCATGGGTACTGTCTTGGCCATGCATCACAGTCACCTGAGGAATAAACAAATGAACAAGCAAATACAAATCACAGGCCCTGCCTCCAGAAATCACAGCCCAGATGCTCAGCGAGTGATGCCAGCTGCGTTTCATAGTTCAGTCCGTATCTCTGATGCCAGGCCAGGCGTGAGAAGAGCGTTTTATAGAAGTTCAGTCCGTATCTCTGATGCCAGGCCAGGCGTGAGAAGAGCGTTTTATGAAAGTTCAGTCCGTATCTCTGATGCCAGGCCAGGTGTTAGAAGAACTGCTCTGTAATCGGCGTAAACAGAGCCACTGTGGGCACTGGGCACAGGCTACAAAGCGGCCTGAGGAGAGAGCACTGACTGCACTGCCAGAGGACCTAGGTGAGAAATGGAGTCAGGAAGGTGCAGTGCAGACATCAGGTAAATGAAGTCAAGTTTAGTTTCTCACTAGTAAAATGTGTTTCCACCTGTTATTTAGATATTTTATGTGTCTCTAAACAGTGTGTGTAAGTATAATCAATTCACTTAAGCCCTAGCTAAAAGTTCAGTTATGTGAGAAATATTTGTCCTTTCCTCTACTGTGTTTAGTATACTGGAGTGACTTCCTATGCTTACAGTTCTTTTAGGAAGAATTATACCATTGGGCAGAGAATCGTCATCTAGTGACCTGAAAAGTTAAAGCATCTGTTAAAATAGCGGCCACACCACCCATTTCCTGTGCAGTGTGAACCGATCCCATTTCCCATTTCCTCTGCAGTGTGAACCGATCACATTTCCCATTTCCTCTGCAGTGTGAACCGATCACACATTTGCGTGCCTGGTGTTTTGCCTTTGCTTCCTTTAGGCTGTTGTAACATCAGAGACTTTGACTAAGGAAGTAGGCACACTTGTCCTCATTTCCTGGCTGTTTAGAAATAACATGCGTAGAATCCTATTTTTTCTTCATGTGAAAGTAGACTTTTTTGGTGCAATAAATTGAGGAACCTAACTAGCTTGCAGGCTAGACTAAGAATTGGAGTTATTCCTGAGTAGATCCATGATGCTAAGAAATGGAGATGTTAGTGTGCAGCTGTGCTGTACAGAGTGAGTGACACAGATTTTCAAAATCACCTTTTAAACAAAGAATACTGTTATATTGAATTTCACCATTCATTATTGCTAATTTAAGATGTTCCCTCAAAGGACTTTAGCCATTGATATTGTTTGTAAAATAAGCGATTCTCCCTTATGTCTATTATTTGTAATCTAAAAATTAAGTTTTAAAATACCAAGAAAAGAAAAAATATATACTCCTCTAAGGATATTATATCAGGTACAACATAGTATTTTTAAATTCTCACCTTGTTCCATTAGATGCTGTTTTTCTTTGCAAATATCCAAGATTTCTCTTTGTCAAATATGTTAGAAAAAGTGCATCTTTTAATAAACTCTTTGCATACTGTTTCATATATGTCTTTTACATGAATATAGACATGAATTATCAGATTTTGTACCATTTTTTATTCTTTTATTTTCAATAGAGCATTAAGAAGAAGAATACAAACAAACAGGAGATGGGCACATACCTGAGATTCATTGTCTCCCGCATGAAGGAGAGGGTGAGTCCTGCTCAGGGAATCCTTCAAAATATCCCAAAACATATTTTACTGTGGTTCATTCTTTCGAAGTTGAAAGAGCGAGAAGTAACAAATATGTACATAGCAATATGAAGTGTGGAGAGCACCCCGTCATATTTCTTTTCTGCAGTCAACAGTTCTATAACAGGCAGTTAGATTTTTTTGTCTGTTTTTGACATGGACATTTTGACATAAGCTACATGAGATTAGAAACGTTTACATTTTTGAATGTCATTCATCAGAATGAACATTTTCATTGATGATGACTCTTTAAAATGAAAGGTAGTTTTTCCAAATAACTATTCTATCACAACTTTAAGGAATGTCATATTAAACTATATAGTAGTATATGTACATTTTTTCTGTTAAGTTTTAAAGTACTTCCTCTGAGATTTTGCTTTAAAGGTAGAAAATCCTGGCCGGGCGCCATGGCTCCCGCCTGTAATCCCAGCACTTTGGGAGGCCGAGGCAGGAGGATTGCTTGAGCCCAGGAGCTCAAGATCAGCCTGGGTAAGATGGCGAGACCCTGTCTCTGCAAAAATAAAAAATAAAAAGATAGAAAGTATTTTGAGCTTTAGGAATTGATGTCTTACCTGCCTTCCTTTAACCACATTTAAATTGATGTACTAACACCCTCTTAGGCTATAGATCTTAATAAAAAGGGGAAGGACAGTAAACACCCGATGTACAGGAGGCTGGTGCACTCAGCTGTGGACGTTCCCACCATTCAAGAGGTAAAGTCGGTTTCTTTTATTTCCACTTCAAATAAATTTTGTTAACTAACAAGTTAAAGAATAATGTAGCAGTTAAGCAGATTTTGGTTCTTCTTCTTTCCTTGAAAGTATACTTTTTTCCACTTCCTAAAACAAAAGACAAGCATAACTACCAAATGAAGCATTATTAATTTGTAAATTTCATGTGCTTACTGTAATACAAATTAGGTGTCATCTTTAAAGGCCTGGTTCTAAAGATGAGCAGCTTATAGCTTCTTGGTCCTTGTTGATGTAAGGAAATGCCTTACAGCCTGGGCAGTTTAGTGTTTCAGATGTAAAGAATGTTTTCCAGGTTTAGCTGTGGGACCTGAGAGTTCCCCTCAGAAAAAAAAGTAAAGCATAGAACTGATCTGCAGTCTTGGGAAACAATAAAATGAACAACAACAACAACAAAATATGGTTAGAAAAGTTAATTATTCTTAAAGGTCTTAATTTTACTGACTGTAGCTGAGGATTGCTTTAGTTTGTTCATGTCCAGTAACAAATTGCAATAAAATCCAGTAGAACACATAGACATATTTGCAGTCAGGGTTACTGAATTACTAATTTTGCGCCTCATGTGTCATGTTGGAAATTTAAAATCTTACGCTTGGTCATTATAGCCTATAGGGAGACCACAGGAATAATTTAAAATCATCCTACAAGTTTCCTTAGTCCCTGAGAAGGACTATAGCTGTATTATTTCAATATAAGATAAGGGTAAATGAAGGTTTTTCCCTTAAAGTAACTGGTAAATCCTGGAACAAACCAAGTAGTTTTAATTTTACCTCCTACCCCCAGCCATAGCCCCTTCTCCTAGACTGTAAGACCTCTACAGAATATGTAAGAACCCAGACGTCCCTTCCTCCCCCACTGCCTTTACTCATGCAGGTTCCTTCCTGTTGAAATCCTCTAAGATTTGGCACAGAGAGGGACACCTGAGATATTATTTTAAAATGATTTATAAACCAATTCCTAGCCCCAATTCAGAATTACAAATAGGTCTTAGTAGTTACGGTAAACTGTCACAGAGGCCAACAGTTCTGTTTTTCAGTCTTGATCTTCCTGTGTTGTAAAGAATGACAGGTGTGTGCTTAGGGTCTCATCACCCACACTGGCCCAGGCATTCATGTGTTACAAAGCTTAGCAGCAGCTGTCTACATTGTTGTCAAATGAGATGTTCAAGCCATTCACGTTCACTCTGATAAATTAACGTCGTATCTGTGTGGCTGCAGGTATCTGACCTGTCATGCTTCCTTATCCTGCATTGTTAAAGCCAGCCGCAGGTGGACTTGTTGGTTCCTTTTACACACGTTCTCTGTCAATGCTGTGGGATGCAGTAGTCATCCTGATGTCATCCTAGAAAAGTCTGCTTGTCCTGTGAACTTAGTCCAGACGAGTGTTTTCATGGGTAACTCTCTTCGTCGTTCTGTTTTTGCCCCCTGCAGAAAGTGAATGAAGGGAAATACCGAAGCTATGAAGAGTTCAAAGCTGATGCTCAACTGCTTCTCCACAATACCGTGATTTTCTATGGAGGTTGAATATTTTTGTGTTTTTTTGTATGCATTTTTAAACACACCATTTACATTCCATGTTGAACACTATCTTTCATAAAACATTACGTTCAAAGAATTAATACCTTAATGATCTACAGTAAGTGATAATGTTAGAGTCTAAGGTTAGGAATATCTGGTGATACAGATTATAGAATGGACTGGCCAAAGATAAAATCATAGTATACTAAATGATGAAAACACAATTGTTCTTTACAGTTTTATATGTATTTGTTTTAGCTGAGAGGTTTTTTATAAGCACTATGATTAATTCTGATCCTTTCCCCAGAAGTATCACATCATCCAAAGGTAAGGTCATGCTCTATACCTAGGGAATTAGTGGTTGTGTTGGATGGAAAGCAAAAGCCGCCTGTGTAATTTTATTTTGCTATTGTTATTTTAAATGGACATTTTGGTTTGAAATGGTAGATGTCTCCTTTTGCAGACTGAAGGAAAAGGATACTAACTTTGACTCTTGTATTTGCAGACTCTTGCTTATAGGTAATATGTTTTTAATTACAGCAGACAGCGAACAAGCTGACATTGCGAGGATGCTGTATAAAGACACGTGTCATGAGGTACTGTTCACTGCCCAATAATTGTACTCTTTCTATAATTGAAATTAATTTATTTCAGGATTGCACTCTTATCTACATTTTAATTGTACCATTTCCTTTAAATGTTTTTTATTGCTGGGTGTGGTGGCTCAAGCCCTGTAATCCCAGCACTTTGGGAGGGCAAGTTGGGCAGATCACGAGGTCAAGAGATCGAGACCATCCTGGCCAACATGGTGAAACTCCGTCTCTACTAATAATACAAAAATCAGCTGGGTGTGGTGGCGCACGCTTGTAGTCCCAGCTACTCGGGAGGCTGAGGCAGGAGAATTGCTTGAACCTGGGAGATGGAGGTTGCAGTGAGCCAAGATAGTGCCACTGCGCTCCAGCCTGGTGACAAAATGAGATTCTGTCTCCAAAAAAAAAAAAAGTCTTTTATTTTCACGTTTGATGTAGATGGGAAATAATGCAAATAGAAAAATAATTCTCACGAAACTGGGAGTCAGATTTAGTTACTAACTAACTTCTACAAGGGAACTCTCAGCCACCTTCAGGACTGCTGCGTTCGCTACGTGCTGCGTGCGAATGTGTCTTGCTGGGCAGATGTGCAGTAAACATTACCCTCTTGTAATGAAGGATCCAAATTTGCGTCCCTTCTAAACTACACAGGCAAAAAGCAAACCCAGCCAAACAAAAATGAAGTGCATTTAAGGAAGTGTATCTTTTGGTGGTCTTACTTAAAACCCTCAGCCATATCATCTTTGCAAAAGTTCCTCAGTTTATACAAAAAGTTTTGTTTCTTGAATTCATTTCAAATTTGACTTTTGTTTTTATTTGTTCAATAAGCATTTAGTGGGTGCCTCCTATGTGCCAGGCGGTATGTGAGAAGGAGTAAAAGGTGATCACAGCAATAAGCATTTACTGGGTGCCTCCTGTGTGCCAGGCAGTATGTGAGGAGGAGTAAAAGGTGATCACAGTGCAGGCCTCCTGCTCATAGAGCCACATTCTGAAGAGGGAGACTGGGAAAAAGGAAAAAGAAACAGATAAAATATGTCTGTTTACAAGTTGTAAAAGAATGTTATGAAAGAAAACAAGGAACTAAAATAGAGAATGAGGCACAGGACTGCTGTGATTGGTAGCAGATGTTGTTACCTTCCTGAGGAATATTCAGTCTGAAGTGCTAACCAGTGAGGTCTGGGCAGGGCCCAGTCAGACCAGCCTCGGCTTCTGTTCCAACTGGGGCCTGAGACCAGCGACATGGTTCTAAGAGGACAGTGACAGGGTCTTCAGTGCCATTTATTGAAAACTTTAAAATTTAAGCTTAAAAGATTAAGGAACAAAATTCAACACTATTTATGTGAATGTTAATTGACATGGATACATTTTACATAGTTTAATGTGCATGTATGTTTTATGTAGGCTAAAGTAGTTTCTTTTCTTTTTCAGCTGGATGAACTGCAGCTTTGCAAGAATTGCTTTTACTTGTCAAATGCTCGTCCTGACAACTGGTTCTGTTATCCTTGTGTATGTGAAATTTTGTAATTTCTGTTTTTTACTTCTTAAGTGTGTAACATACAGCTCTAAGGAAGTTTACTTCCGGTTTGGTTAAAGATTATAATTTTCTTAATTTCTAAAATATCATAGTATATATGGGTTTAATGAGTATAAACAACTGAAATGAAAAAAAAAAAAACAGGGCTTGTTACCCATTTCTGATTTTAAAATGAGATATTGGATAAAAATAAATCTTGGGTCCTTTTTCTTTTTGAGACAGGGTCTCACTCTGTCACTCAGGCTTGAGTACAGTAGTGTGATCTCAGCTCACCATAGCCTCGACCTCCCCCAGGCTCAAGTGATTCTCCCACCTCAGCCTCCAGAGTAGCTGGGACCACAGGCACGTGCCACCACATCTGGCTAATTTTTGTATTTTTTGTAGATATGGGGTTTCACCATGTTGCTCAGGCTGGTCTCAAACTCCTGAGTTCAAGCAGTCCTCCTGCCTCAGCCTCCCAGAGTGCTGGGATTACAGGCATGAGCCACCACGCCCAGCGTCTGGATCCTTTAATAAAGTGAATTTTTGTTTCTCTTTTCATTCTTTCACGAGAGACCTAAGGCTTTGCATTTGTCTGTAGCTGTAAAATTTCCCCAAAATGATATGGCTTCAAGCCGGGCACTGACAAAGGGAATTCTGAGTATTCTTGGCCAGCGGCCTTGGCTGCCTGAGAGAAGCCAGCCCTGTGAGACAGTGCTGTGCCAGCCTAAAATGTCCCCATTTCTAACAAATTCCCGGGGGCGCCGATGCTGCTGGCCCCCCGGCTGCACTTGGCAAAGCGGGTGCTCTTGTCTGCCACCATCATGCAGGTGGATGGCCTTGGCTTCAGGGGCAGCCATGCTCCAGTCCCAGCCTCTTACGAGGAACTCTGATGCAAATAGAAAAATCAGTCAATCCCAGAAAAAAAAATCTCGTGTTTAAGAGTTATGAAATAAATGTTTTAGAAATAATGGATTATACGTGGCTAGTTTAATATTAATGGTACGCTTGCATTTAATACTTTAATATAACAAGGTAAAACATTTCATTTCCAGATACCTAATCATGAGCTGGTTTGGGCTAAAATGAAAGGTTTTGGGTTTTGGCCAGCCAAAGTCATGCAGAAAGAGGACAATCAAGTCGACGTTCGCTTCTTTGGCCACCACCACCAGAGGTAATTCGTGGCCCCGTGTTCAGTGTCACCGCCGCGCTTATGAAGTCCTTAAGAAAGTCTGATGATTTCTCCATCAGAGATGCATGAAGTTTATTTTAAATTGAAAAAAAAAAAAGGCACATTATGCAGCCAAGAATATGTTCCAAGATAAATTGTTTCCAGGTATTTTTCAGATACTGTTTAGTAAACAGGACATTTTTAATAACTGACACTGTTGAACTTCAGAAGCACATTAGTGCTAAGACTGAATTTATAGTACAGTGGGCAGAAGGGCCTCAGAATGTGTCCATTCCATAAGACGGTAACGACATCACAGTTGCTCTAGCCATCTTCAAGGCTCAGTTAAAGACATAGACTAAAATCATCAATCTTGTGATCTCAGAATGTGTGTAAATACCTGAAGTGTGCATAAAAATAAGCCACAATAGGAATAAAGAGTTAACATGCAATTTATTTGGTTCATTTAACACAGATACTGAGATAAGGTGCAAAGTGACAGTAGTCAGCTACGCGATCTAAAAGTGATACTTTGCAAGGATTTAAATGAACAGCCCATGAGGCGTCTCCTGTCGTACCAGGAGGCTACTAGTGCGTAGAGAAGCTGCACAATGAGGGGCCTTACTCCTCCCTGTGGTAACGTTTTACTTGGTCTTTATTTAATTTAAACAAGTGTAGTTATAAGAAACCTATAAATACTATAAATTTCCCAAAAGGTAGTTCTGTTCTTTCATAAGTAGATACACACTTACCTGACACTCTCATGTCAAGAAACATTAAATGATGATCCAATAAAATAACTCAATACAAAATGAATGTTTTAATTACATTATTATTAAGTGGTAATTTTTAACATATGCTTAATACCTTATACTCAGATGGTTTCAGTTTCTTATCAGAACAGGCAAGGAGGTAATGTATTTTTGGTAGGTTAGGGTAATTCTTTATGTGAGATTGTGTCCTTGCTTCACCGTCTTCTACCCTAATCTTGACACATTAGTCAGTTTCTGTGAGCCTGAGCAAAATAAGGGCCTCTTGTAAGAGTTTTTGTAAGGTTTAAAGAAATGTTTAGAGAGACTGAGCATAGTACCTAGCACACAGTGAATACTCAGTAAAGGTCAGCTTTTATAATACAACAAATACTCAAGGAATAACGGGGGACAGTTTGCTTCAATGTTTTTCACATTAAGTAAAACACAGTTAACTTAGAAAAAACAAGAATTCAGTTATTTTATAGCTATACTAATAGGAAAGAATAATCTGATAATTAGAACTTTTTATCTATATATTTTTCTTTTTCATCAACTTGCAAGTAGCTTCATAGTGTCTTCAACCGTGAGTGATATTTATAATGAGTTAACTGGTTAGATGTCATTCAGTACACTATGCAGAAAATATTTTTAAAGAATATTTGGGCTAATCTGCAGCAGTCCTAGTCTGTCACCTGAAGAGAGAATTAAAACATCAGATTGCATTTTTAGAGGTATTTTTTTTCCCTCAAGCTTCTTAGGTCCTAGAAGATTTTACCTAAATAATTCTAGACCGATGGGACTCTTAAGGACTTTATTTTAGAAAATAAGAGAGGTTGACAAACTATGTAAAATCATTTTCCTTTTTCCTGGATACAATGTGAACAATTCGAAGTGACGGATTGGTTAGGATATACTTTATAGTCTACGATATTAGAATGTTTAAAAAATTTGATAAAATTATAATCATGAATTTTTAATTATTTAAGCAACATATGCTCAAAAGTTCTAGTTGCTGAGGAGCCTCTGGTTGCAAGTTCTGGCTGATAGTTCTTCTTTGCTAGTCCATCATATCGTTACATGTAAGTGGGAGGAAAAAGAATGAATGGTTTTGTACCGTTCGTTTCCTCCCATACGTGCCAACAGAATATGCTACTCCTTCGTAGACAATGAGCACATTGTAAATTTCCAGGAAAAGGGTCGAATATGATTGTGTTTACATGTGAGAGCTGCTTCAGTGAGGTTTCTGTAGGATTTGCAAGATTTTGCCTGCCAAAGAAAGTAGCCGGTAAGACCTTTCTTAAAGAGGCTGAATCTTTTTGCTGCAAGTCGCTGGTGGATGGCCCAGGCCAGGAAACCAGGTACAGACAAAACAGAGCTAGAGCACTTTGGGCTCACTGACATCAGATCACAGAACCATTTTATTCTGCACGTATAGTCCGAGCATTGACAGACATAGAGCCAAATTAGACTCTTCCTCTTTTTATTAGGCTTACCTTAAATTACAGGGTGTTTGTTTGCTTTTTTATTTTTATTTTTTTGTAGATCAGAGAGCATACCCTGTGATAATTTTTTAAACTGAAATCTGATTATCTACAGTACTGGAGTTGATTAAAAGAGAATAGAAGTACATCATGAACTGTGTGGAGGCTTTTTAAAGAACAGATGTGCATCCATTTTATTTAAGATAAATAAGGAAAATACCCCTGTAGATACAAGTTCAATCCAGGTAGTCAGCACTGCTTGTAACAGAATTCTCTCTGAAAAGCAAACTACTTTGAAAAAGGCAACAGACCCCTTTTATTGAATTCCTACTACGTAATAGGAAATCAATAAACATCTGTTGACTGGAAGAGTAAATATATTCAAAATCTAATGGCAAGAAACTCTTCCACAAGCATAATTTCATTTGCACTGTGCATTAGAGTTTAGTTTTTCAAAGTTCCGTTTACTTTGATATGGTTTTTAACAAAGCACTTATGCCAGATGAGACATAATTGATATAATATTCACCGATATATTTATAAATAATGTTATAGAAGTTCAAATCTAACAATTATAGCTGTTGTTAGCATCTAATGATACAGATTACTATATATTTAAAATGTGCTTCTAGATTATAAAGTTTGGCTTGTACAAGGAAGTAGAAATCGTTATTTATGGCTGAGCCACATGTGTGATTCTCTTAAGAGATTCCTTCAAAACAGTCACAGGCCCAGTATTTCTGGAGCTCTATAATTATAGGCCAGGGATGAAAACTGTGATATATATGCTTGTAGCAGGAAAAAAAATCTTTAACAGAAAACTGAAAAGCATAACTGTGTGTGTTTCTAGTACCATATCGCAATGTTCCTCTGCTGTAGAAAATGTCTGTTACTCATGCATCCGTATAGTCTCCTACCTCATTTATGATGTTCCCTCTGCCTGGAATCTCCCCACTCACATTGTCTGCTGTCTAAATCTTTCTTATCTTCCAAGACCAAGGCCGAATAAAATGTTCTGACCACTCACAACCAAATGTGAACTCTTCCTCTCCATAGCACCCTCGAGTACCTTTACTACCTGCTGCATTGCATTATAATTATGCCTTAGTTCTTTCTGACAAAATTGTAAGTCCATCAAAGGCAGAGGCAGTGTAGGAAGTGCCATCCTAATAATCAGAAGACCCGAGAGATTCCAACCACTAATAGTTTACCTTAACCCCCGTGGGCAGCGTCTCTTGCTGCCGTCAAATGAGGGAATGAAACTCCAGGACCACGTAGACCCCATTCACTTTTCCATTCTTTGTAGTGCCCTCCCCTGGCACACAGTAAACATCTGTTGAATACAACATTTGGGATGGGTACGAATTTAAATCCAGAAAGAGACCAATGCCCAGGAAAAATGTTCTTGAATTTTTAGCATTCTTTCCAACAGAACCAAATATAGTTTTCATTTGCTAGTTTTAGATATGTATTGCACTTATGTTCACAGCTAACTACCTTGTGGCTAAATAATAAATGGCTCTGCTTGTTAATCTGGTTTCTCTAATGAGTAGAGGCATGATGCAAATATGACTTACTGGATAATATTTTTAGATGTTCCCATTTTATATGAATACATGTATGTATCTTGTGAAAATTTCTGGGCAGGCATTTTCAAGTGATTCTTTAGTGCTAACTGCAAATAGCTAGATAGGTTATATTAGTTTACAGTATTCAGAACAACAAATAACTTTAAAAGGACTTAGGAAGAATACAGATGTGAACTGTGACAAGCTAAGCTGATAAAATTGTGAAGAATTGGGAGGCATTTGTGAATCGAATTCTGAGAACTTTTGTTGACTGTGAAAAACAAAACAAATCTCATTTATTTTCCACTTGGTAACTGTTTATTCAAGCCATGACAAAGCCTAAGTGATTGCGGTTTTTGCAATTGGCAGAAACGACAATTACTTTTGCACCAAGCTAACAGCTGAGAACTGCCACAGTCACACCTTATGGCAGGCAGGGTCCACTGAAGCCCTCGACCACCTTTCCTGCCATTTGGGGTGTTTCAAACTATCCCTTTACGTGTTTTTCCTAGGGCCTGGATTCCTTCTGAAAACATTCAAGATATCACAGTCAACATTCATCGGCTGCACGTGAAGCGCAGTATGGGTTGGAAAAAGGCCTGTGATGAGCTGGAGCTGCATCAGCGTTTCCTACGAGAAGGGAGATTTTGGAAATCTAAGAATGAGGACCGAGGTGAGGAAGAGGCAGAATCCAGTATCTCCTCCACCAGTAATGAGCAGGTGAGTGTGTCTCAGGAAGGAAGTGCCTATTCATTATTACTTTTAAATGCAGAAATCTTAGTGTACACTCCTCACTGTAATGAACAGATTTTGACATTTGCCTTCCCTTTTTTACATTTGTAAAGTGCTCTGCAAAAGTAAACCAAAACCAATTCAAATGAATACATAGATGTAACAATGACCTTGACCCTGCCAGTACCAAGAGAGTTAAGTCCAACTGCTCCTCCCTGAAGGTGCGCTAGCTCTTTCAAGCCAGAATAGTAATAAGTCAGTGGTAACTGAGTGGATGGAAGGATGCAAAAGGTAGAAATGTATTCACTTCTCACCTGTGGGTCCACTATGAGTGTTTTCAGCAGAGAAGTATTTCCTAGTGTCTGGAATAATATATTACTTTTATAATGCCCACAGCTAAAGGTCACTCAAGAACCAAGAGCAAAGAAAGGACGACGTAATCAAAGTGTGGAGCCCAAAAAGGAAGTAAGTTGCCCACCTCGCAGTATCCAGGTGGCAAATGAAACAGGAAATATTTTCAGAGTATTTTGTATTTTCAAAGTATTTCAAAGACAGTCACTCTTGGTGGATACTTGGAAATTCAGTTGCTGTCAATCGAATAATATCCATCAAGCTGAAACCAGTCTTCTGACTTCCCTGTCATTATCTGTTACCCTGGAATAGCATACATGCTCCAAGTCTCCATCTTAATTCAGCAGCCACTGACCAAAGCTTGGCTAAGTGGGAAGGGCACGTTGCTATTAATACATTTCCTGGGAGCTCTGATATTTTTCCTAAGTATTATTAAAAACAACACATTTATCCAGTATATCGGTTGTGCCAACATTTGAAAACTTGAAGGAGACTGTGGTTGAGCTCAGCCGTTTTAAGTGATATAAGCTCTGCATGTTTTAAAACTGTGTAAATCTGGATACATTTCAAACATATATTCAGTGAGAAGTGGTTTAGGCTTTTAGGAAATTTGTTAATGAATCTAGTCCAATGAAGTGATTATAAGTTGACAATACTTTTTATATTCTATAAATTTTTATGTTTATTTTAAAAACAAAACTTACAGTATTAAGTAAAATTATAAATGAAGCTTATGTTTGTAATTGTAACTGTTGTTAATTGCATGTTCTTTTCATTCACTGATTGGGGGAGATTTGTTTATTTTTAAATTGTGGCAAAATATACATTAAATCTACCATCCTAACCATGTTTTTTAACAGAAGTTGATTGTATGGCTGTTTACGTATATCACTGTATTTTTAGCCTAATAGAGTAGTTCTTGAACTAGTGAATTATATGGCTTTGTTTTGCATCTAAACTCTTGTCTTACCTTTTAGGAACCAGAGCCTGAAACAGAAGCAGTAAGTTCTAGCCAGGAAATACCCACGATGCCTCAGCCAATCGAAAAAGTCTCCGTGTCAACTCAGACCAAGAAGTTAAGTGCCTCTTCACCAAGAATGCTGCACCGGAGCACCCAGACCACCAGTGACGGCGTGTGTCAGAGCATGTGCCATGACAAATACACCAAGATCTTCAACGACTTCAAAGACCGCATGAAGTCGGACCACAAGCGGGAGACAGAGCGTGTTGTCCGAGAAGCTCTGGAGAAGGTAATGCTTGTCGCCACCGTGGGTGCCCTGCTGCAGCCGGCACTCCTGTCATGGTTAGGCTCCTTTTACTCATGCATCAACCCAGTAGCAGCTTTTAAATGTAGCAATAGAATGACACCAGTATCTTTTATAGCATTTCAAGTAATAATGATACCTTTCTTTTTTTTTTTTTTTTTTTTTGAGACGGAGTCTTGCTCTGTCGCCCAGGCTGGAGTGCAGTGGCCGGATCTCAGCTCACTGCAAGCTCCGCCTCCCAGGTTCACGCCATTCTCCTGCCTCAGCCTCCCGAGTAGCTGGGACTACAGGCGCCCGTCACCTCGCCCGGCTAGTTTTTTGTATTTTTTAGTAGAGATGGGGTTTCACCATGTTAGCCAGGATGGTCTCGATCTCCTGACCTTGTGATCCACCCGTCTCGGCCTCCCAAAGTGCTGGGATTACAGGCTTGAGCCACCACGCCCGGCCGATACCTTTCTCACCTAAATTTTTTACACATGTAATGAAGGGGAAAACGGTACCTCATGCAAGTAGAAACGATGTGTTAAGTTTCTGTTCCATTGTAGGCGGTCTGTGTAAGTTGTGCGCTGACTTACTGTGGGTTGTCTTTTCATTCCAGCTGCGTTCTGAAATGGAAGAAGAAAAGAGACAAGCTGTAAATAAAGCTGTGGCCAACATGCAGGGTGAGATGGACAGAAAATGTAAGCAAGTAAAGGAAAAGTGTAAGGAGGAGTTCGTAGAAGAAATCAAGAAGCTGGCAACACAGCACAAGCAACTGATTTCTCAGACCAAGAAGAAGCAGTGGGTAAATACCAGTCTTTTTTAGACTGTTATTTCTGAAAACGTACCACAGGTATGATACCAGTTAATTCAGAAGGTAGCTGTGGCACGTGCAAAAGGTGTTTCTGAAATAAGATCAAATGTGAAGTGGTCAGCTTTAGTTTTTAAAATTTTATTAACAGTCCTATGATCTCTCAACCCCAGATCCCGTATTACTGTGTACTGCTCAGGATTATTTTGTTAAATTGAGATTATAATACCTTATTATATATTTATTACAATTAACTTATATAATTTCTCCATCTATGCAAATATTTTATTTGGGCAAATTGGCTGGCCCTAACTTTTACCTGGTGATTTCAGATGGGTAACATCCAAATGGTGAAATTATAAATGTAATTATCACAATAAATTAAAGAGTTTCAGATTTCCCTGTACTTAACATTTATGCATTAGATTTTGTTAAAGAAATCAATTACTTTTACTTTATAGTAGTGACATTTCATTGGTCTCTGACTACCCTCCCTTATACCTGACCAGCTAGTGTCCTTTGTCGTCATGTCCGGCTCGCGAGTCTCATCCTCCCCACCAGAGCGGGAGCTTCTGAGTACACAGCATCCAAGTACTCATCTTACAGTCGCCACAGTGCTCAGTGAATTAGGGAAAAGTTTTGCTCCCGAAAGCTCATAACTTGGTTTCAGTTGACTATATAAAGTTCTGTGATAAACTTTAATTCTTCATTTTATCCAGCCTATATTATATAAATACACATAAACTCTTCATGAAAGAAATATTTTTAAATCTGTGACAAAGATTTGGCAAGAAGGAAAAGAGAAACTTAGCATATAATTTAGAAGAATACATGAAGATAACTTGGTAGGAAGAGGTGGTGAATAACAAAATAAATATTGTTAACAAAAGACCAGGCGATCTGTGGAGGGAAAAAGAGAGCTTTATTTTCTGTTAAAAAAACAGCCTGCACATTGGGTGGCACAGCCTTCAGTACAAGTGAAAGTGTGCTCTCCGAAGAAGGAAATTTCCATATTCTTTAAGAAATTTCATTGGTGCTAGTAAAGTTTTGAGGAGCTGACAAGCTCTGATTGGTGAGGGATGGCAGCTAGTCTGAGAGTTGCAGCCAACATTTTGTGTTCCAAGTGCTTTTCCCCCCAGCTCCTCAACTCAGTTTTAGTTGGGTATGACAAGAATGACTGAATTTGTGTGATCAACTCTCACAATATCATTAGATAGGAATTAAGGTATGCTCAAGATAACAGAAGCACAACACCCAAAGACGCTCATGCCTGTAGTCCCAGTGCTTTGGGAGGCCAAGGCAGAAGGAGTGCTTGAGCCCAGGAGTTCAAGGTTGCAGAGAGCTGTGATCGCACCACTGCACTCCAGCCTAGGCGATGGAACAAGATCCTGTCTCTTAAAAACTTTTTATGAGTAGAAATCTCTTTAAGTTTACTAATAAAGAATCAAGAAAATGGGAAAAAGAGGCTATAATTATAAAACTGTCTTTTATAGCACTTTACCATTTGTGAAATAGCTGAAGTGGGTATTTTTGTACTCTAAGATGAGGAATTTAAGACCTATTAAAAACCCAGTTGGCAGAGCTGAGCTTTGTGTGCTCATCACATTGGGTCTAGTAGACTAGTAAAAGGGTTAGAATTCTTTCTTCTTGGCCGGGCTCGGTGCTCACGTCTGTAATCCTAGCACTTGGGGAGGCCGAGGCAGGCAGATCACTTGAGACCATGAAACTCCATCTCTGCAAGAAATACAAAAATTAGCTGGGCATGGTGGCGTGTGCCTGAAACTCCAGCTACTTGGGAGGCTCAGGCAGGAGAATCTCTTGAACCCAGGAGGTAGAGATTGAAATGAGCTGAGATTGTGCCACTGCACTCCAGCCTGGGCAACAGAGCGAGACTCTGTCTCAAAGAAAAAAAGAATTCTTTCTTCCCAATTACATCTTTCATTGTTGTAAGAAATAGAATAGTATTATAGGACAGAAAGCATGTAGGCATGCCAGATGCCGAATAATGGATGTCACGAGAAATATAGAAAGATGC
This sequence comes from Theropithecus gelada, assembly GCF_003255815.1. NCBI lineage: Eukaryota > Metazoa > Chordata > Mammalia > Primates > Cercopithecidae > Theropithecus > Theropithecus gelada. The sequence goes on from NC_037677.1 coordinate 195,380, forward strand.
ATCTATTAAATATACCCATAGAAAGGGGGAAATTGAAAACGGATGAATACACAAAGAAAGAGTAGGTACTTGGGGGAAGGGATGGTGGTGCTCTGTCAAGTCTTAAAGATGAGGAAACTAAGAAGTTAAATAGCTCGATCTGAAGCCATGTGACCAGTGGGTGGCACAGACCCCAGATGTGAATCCCGACACGCCTCACTCAAGCTGTTTCCAAAATTCACTCTGCACCTTTCTAATGGGGATTTTACTGAAGGTGCAATTGCTGAAATAATAGATAATAATGCATACGATACACAATCAGGAAGAAAATTAGAATTTTTAGTATCAAATGTAGGCTATTCTCCCTCCAGGGCTCTCACCAGCCATCAAATCTGCATGTGTCTATCTACAGAACTTTCATATTTATACTGATCTGTTGTCAAGTGTTTACATTCAAAACAGTCTCATCTTCCTTGCCTCACTGTGGGTGTCTGTTCATGATACTACCATTAGTTCACCAAGCCAGCTTGGAACTTTAGCTTTACTTTTTTCACTGTTCTCTTCTCCCATGACCAGAGTTCAACCACGGTACTATGGACCCTTGCACTAGAACATTCTTCGGGGGAGGTGTACATTGTGGGATGTTTAACAGCATCCTAGGCCTCTGTCCGCCAGTAGTACCTTCTGCCCCAAAGTTGTGACAGTCAAAAGTATCTCCAGACATTGCCAAATAAGATGAACACTGAGCCTTGGCCACTAGATTTGAGGTTGTAAGTGACCTTGCTAACAGCATATTAGTGGCATGGGATGAGTAAAGACTGCAGCGTATGTTAACAATGATGGGGAGAGAAGAGAAGAATTTGAAATAGGGAATTTAGGCAAGTCTTTCAAGGAGCTTGTGGAGACCAGAGAAATGCAAGTGGTGGCTGGAAAGGGATGTGAAGTCAAGGGCATTTTAGGAAAAGAAACGGGAATGACCCCCATAGAGATGGAAAAAACAGTGGTGTCAGGCACCTCCTGACAGCAGCTTGAGTTTGCCGACAGCCGGGCATGAGCTACAGTCATCCGCAGCGCTCCCTTTCTATCTGCTGTGCATGAAACGTATTCAGATTCCACAAAGGGTTGAGCCAAAAAGGTCTGTTAAAAGCACCACCTCAGGAGTCTGCCGTTTTAACCAGTCTCTTAGACATCCACACCCAAGTCTAAAGACTGCCCCGATTTCTTCCCCGCAGTGCTACAACTGTGAGGAGGAGGCCATGTACCACTGCTGCTGGAACACGTCCTACTGCTCTATCAAGTGCCAGCAGGAGCACTGGCACGCGGAGCACAAGCGCACCTGCCGCCGGAAAAGATGAAGCTGGCCCTTCCCGGAGTCACCCCAACGATCACTCTTTTCAGACACAGCGGTTTTTGTTTCCAAGAAGCCAAAATTGTTTAGAATTTGCTTCCCATTTTGCACCAGCCTTTAAACACTTTTCGTGAAGAAATTTTGCACAGTAGTTTAAATCTTTTGTTAATGCTCCTCCGAAGTTTTTCAGGGGGTAAAAGTAACATCAGTGGAGGGTATTATTTTAAATAAATTTTAATTGAGAATTTGTTGCATTTTCAGCAAATTTTAAAACATTTTTAGGTTTTACAGAGATTTTAACCTTTAAACAACAGATCTTTAAACAGGTGAATACAAGTGAGTTTAACAAAGAAACATTTAGAATAGATCTGAATGTAAGAACTACAGAACTGTTTCAGAAATAAAACATACTACCTTGATGTGACATTTTTTTCTTAACCTTGTTGAGCTGGTTTTGTTCAGCTTAATTTACTGTTCAAAGGCGTTATCTGTTGGTCACACCAGTGGGTATATGATTGAATTTAGGGAACAGGGTTGACACAGCAGGGCTAATCCTGCATATTTTTTCTTAAATATTTCCCAATTGTGTTTTTCATTATTTCTTTTCAATATATAACTTTTATAACAAATTATTAGCTTTGATCTTGTAGTTTAAAATTGCAGGGAACTGGGGTAATCTTTTACTGAGCTGGATCTTAGAGAAAATGAATATTTAAATTTTAAAGTTTGCACATTTCATCTTTGTCCTAACATGAGTGCTTGTAACAAAATAAACAACAAAAACAAAGAGCCAAAAACTACCTTTATCCATATGTGAAATTACAGATGAGGCATACAAATTTATTTAATGCTTCCCTTCCCTTCCCACATATCATCTCACTGCCTATTATCTGGTGTCACCTCATGTATTGTAAGTTAATACTAAAAGAGAAAGCACTTAAGTTTCACAGAAGCCGTTATGTTTGTAGTAATGGGTCATTGCCTACTAATGAACTCCATCACTGTACACAGAATGAAGAATAATGCATGTTAATTTTCTTGTATTAAAGATGCCGTGATTTGTAAAAAGTCTGTATTTTGCGGAATGTCTGGATTAAGGAGCATTTTACCAATAGGAATGGATCGATAGTTGAATAATGATTTTTTTATACATAGATATATAAAATACAGCCAGGAAAACTTAAATTTCTTTTAAAATATCTCACAGTTTATGTGTTTTTTTTTTAAGACTGATCTTAGAACAAGTCAAATTCCCATTTATCATTTAGTTATTTTTTGAGGTTAGAGAAATAATTTGTAAATATTTATTTAGACCTTTGATATTTATTAAAGCAATTACTCACAATGGAAGTGAAAGAATCAGGAGAAAAGCCTTTTAAAAAGTTTTCTCCAGGTTTGTCAGGGTCACTCTAAAGATAAAAATGTAACTAAGTCTTCTGTGAAATATCCATCTAATCTTGATGCTGTTGCAGATGGTGGTGACACAAGTTAATTGACAAACTACTGCCAAATGGTGCACAATATTTTGTAAAAAGTACCCAGTAGCCCCATTTCATACAATGTTCCTAAATTACGCAGTGACTTGGCATCATCGCTCCCTCCTTGTTGCTGTGTAATTGGAGTTGCCACAGTGTGTGGCGCTGATGGACGTGTCAGAACCGAGAACACTTAACCTTCTTTGATTGTTTTTCAAGTTTTAAGACTTCGATCCACCCCTATGAGAGCAAGTAATTGTGGAAATATTTTTGGTGTAAAATCATTCCAGAGTATGTAATATTTAACTGATAGCTGCATGAAAGTGAGATTCGTGTTACTTTGGCTTTTTTGTCTCTGTTGACACGGTTGCACATTTCCAAGTTACTACAGCGTGAAAACTGTGTGTTTAAAAAAAAAAAACAAAATTAAAAAAAGAGATTGTGGCCTGGTTTTGTAAAAGTTTTAGGTAAAATTACAATTGATTGTTTTAGGAATCATTATTAAAAATTTTCTGCAAATCATAAAGCTATATCGAGGTGTTGAGCTTAGCCACTATGCACATTGTAATTATTCATTGTGGCTGTCCAGTTCTATGATGCATTCTGGCATTTTGTAAGCTGCTCTGACTAGCAATATATAGATTCATTTAATGTGTTAACATTGGTTAATAAATGTATTTAAAAAAAACTAGCTTTAGAAATTTATTTAGTCTAGCCCCTGTATCCAACCATATACTACTGTCGCTAAATGTTGGTCCTATACTGTGGCTCACTCTTTGGTGACTATTTAACTTTATATAAAATCAGTGTGTTAAACATCATTCATTCACCTAAACATATAAATTGAATTTACTTTCACCAGATCTCAAAAAGACCATCCATGATATAAAAAGGAGAGGATGATGATTGTATCAGCTGCATATCAATTATTGCAAATCAGCCTGAAAAAGAGACAACTCAGAATGGAGCAGATTCTTAATTGGAAGCCAGCTGAGGCTTACCCTTTGCTGTTTTCATCTCCTTGTTGGTATGGTGGTTGCAGGTAGTTAACCAGCCCCAGTTCTTAGTGCCAACATTAACCCAGCCTTAGTCGGTACTCTCTGGTTTTCATCATGCATGCCCTGTAGATGCATCACAACTGAGATCAGATGGTTTAGGTCTGAATATTAAAGTGCCAGTTACTGTAGGATTGTAAAGTTTCCAACAGTAGTAGTAGTAGTCTATTCATCCTCATTTTGTCTTTCTTCTTCTAGATACATTTTCCTAAGCAACAGGCTTACTGGTCCTCACTTAAAAATAAGGTGTCGGCCAGGCACAGTGGCTCATGCCTGTAATCCCAGCACTTTGGGAGGCCAAGGTGGGCAGATCACCTGAGGTCAGGAGTTTGAGACCAGCCTGGCCAACATGGTGAAACCCTCTCTACAAAAATACAAAAAAAAAATTAGCCAGGCATGATGACAGGTGTCTGCAATCCCAGCTACGCGGGAGGCTGAGGTGGGAGAATCGCTTGAACCCGGGAGGCAGAGGTTGCAGTGAGCCGAGATCGCCCCATTGCACTCCAGCCTGGCGACAGAGCGAGACTCCGTCTCAAAAAAAAAAAAAAAAAAAAAAAAAAAGTATCACTTGTCACTTTATGAAATGCCAACTCTGATTCTAGACCTTAATTATTAGAATTGTGTTCTAAAATAGTCTTTTCAATTAAAAAAATGTCAGTCGACAAATATGAAACCCGTATCTATAATACATGAGTATCACTAAAAATTTTAGTCATTGATGACAGCAAAATGAAAGAAGGCCTCTAGGAGGGCGTATGGAGTGAATGAAGTGACAAGGTTGCTTCTGTAATCGGGGGCAGACGAAATTGAAGTAGTGAAGCAAGTGACTGAGAGAATAAAAAGCAGTTTGCCACTTTCCAATATTAAAAGAAAATAAAACTAGAAATAGGATACTTGTGTGAAAGTGGTCTTTTCATAAACAAGAAGGAAAAATGTGCAATTGTAGCAAAGCAATAGCTTTGGTCGGGCTACTGAAGACAAGATAGGTGTAAACAGGTAAGTTTAAAAAGATTTAATAACTTGCTCAGACTTACCTAGTAGGTGAGCGGCAGAGCTAGGTCTCAAGCTCGGTTCGGTTTGATTGTAAAACCCATTTTCTTAACTCTTACGCTAGGCTGAATATACAGATAGAAAATTACTTGACCAACATTTGAAATTAAAGTCATCAAGTTCAATACATCTAGAATCAAACCCATCACCTTCCCCTGCTCCACTTCTCCAGTCTCACAGTCCTGGTCACCCAGACTAGACTGATGTAACAAGTGGCCTCGCCCTGTTCTTTGCCTTCAGTCTTTAATTCAGTAGTTCTCAAACTTGTGACATCAGGATCGCTGGAGGGCTTACCAAAGCACCACTAGGCTCCACCTCCAGCGTGTGCATTGCTCCCAAGTTCCTCAGTGTTGCTGATGGGAACATCCTTTGAGAACACTGCTTTACTGACATGTGGAGGGGAAAAAAAAAAAAGAAATGGACCCTTTCCTGAAAAGTGCACATTTACATACATGCACAGATAATGCTGCGTAAAATTCTGTGGATTCCTAAGGCCCAGAATTATGTTGACTCTCACGTTAAGAATCCTTAATCCAGTAGGACTGGAGCAGCAAAATGGGAGGGATACAAGTGGAGGCCCATTACTGTAATTTAAGTAAGTCAGGGCCTCGCAAACGTTCGTGAGCACACAGATCACCTGAGGACCTGGTAAAGGGTCTGGGGTGGGGAAGCCGGTAATTTTGCCCCTTCTAATGAGCCTCCAGGTGTGGACAGGGACAGTACGTGAGAGGCCGGGTGCTCAGGAGTGTGTAAATTCATGAGATGAAGTACTACTGCACTAAATTATAAACTCCATAAAGCAGTACTGTTAAATAAAAATATATGAGGCATGCATGTCACTTCAAATTTTCTAATAGCCATATTTGAAAAGTCAGAAATAGGTAACATTAATAATACCTCTTAATATATCCAGAATACCACTTCAACATGTAATTAACATAAAAATGATTGAGATTGCTTACATTCATGTTTAGCACTAAGTCTTTAAAAGCTGGTGTGTCTTTTATAGCTTCCGCGTATCTCCATTCAGACTGGCCATGCTCATTTACACGTAGCCAGTGGCAACCTGTATTCAATTCAGTGTATTGGACACAGCAACCTAAAAATAAGAGCTTTGTCTTAGACCAGTGCATGCCCTATCAGCGCCTTGCCTATAGTAGATATACATACAGCAAAAATGTATTAAAGCTTACTCGGAACAAAGGAGCTGAAAAAAAATCAGTTCTTGCCAGAATTTAAGCCTCCCTGAGGGTAGGCTCTTGATATGTTTCAAAGTCTCAGGTCTGAAAACTTACAAATATCTAGTCAAGCTCCAAAATGACATTTCAATTAGGCAACCCTGGCGAGGGATCCTAAGTATCCTTCTGCTCTAAAGGGCAGTCGAAGAACCCTTGAGTCTAACTCCTGAACTCCAGACTGGAGAGAAAGCAGACCCAGAGCTTCCTGGTGTCACAGTGTTAGTAACACCACGCCGCCTCTTCGGTAGTGCTTTACAGACTGTAGGTGGCTTCATAAAGTCTTGCAAGGACAGGAAGTAGTCCCTACCCTCCTGGAACGAACTTTTTTTTTTTTGAGACAGTTTCACTCTTGCTGCCCAGGCTGGAGTGTAGTGGCACGATCTCGGCTCACTGCAACCTCCGCCTCCCAGGTTCAAGCGATTCTCCTGCCTCAGCCTCCCAAGTAGCTGGGACTACAGGCGGCCGCCACGACGCCCAGCTAATTTTTGCATTTTTAGTAGAGACAGGGTCTCGCCATTTTGACCAGTCTGGTCTTGAACTCCTGACCTCGGGTGATCTACCCGCCTCGGCCTCCCAAAGTGCTGGGGATTACAGGCGTGAGCCACTGCGCCCGGCCGAACGAGGAAGGATAGGAGAGCAGACGCTGAAGAATGCTGAGGAAATTCAGAAAACACTGTGGAAGCATCATCCACCGATTCATCAATGTGAGAACTGCTTGAGCTCCTACAGCATCTGTGTGGGATGTGGGGTAAACAGCAATGAGCACAGCAGAGCAGACCTCTCCGGTCTCCTGAAAGCTGATACTCTAGCGAGCAAGGTGCCATGAAGACAGATGCAGGACCGTAGGATACAGAGGAGGCATAAAATCTCAGGAGGGGAAAGAACTAGTGAGCTGAACCTTTCAGGGTGAGCAGGGGTTAGCTGGAGATGAAACACGACAGAGGAACCATATCGATTTTGGATGATTTGTTTTCCACCTTCATATTTTTACAATGAACATTAATACTTTTGAAAGGGGGGGGAAGTTAGAAAAAGGCTTGCTAGAGAGGTGTGTAGTAAGAGTTATAGGAGAGTAATGGGAGATTTGGCCTGGTTACAGTCAGCGACAGGGGCAGAAGGAAGGAGGTACTGGCTTTAGAGGAGGGCAACGGCATAGTGAGGGCAGCAGGCCAAGACGTGAAGATGAGAGAAGACGATCCAAGAAACATGGCAAAGGGGGGAACGAAACAGACGGAGGGAAATGATGTTTCGGACAACACGAGGAACCTACTTCTTTTTTTTGAAACGGAGTCTCGCTCTGTCCAGGCTGATGTGCAGTGGCGCGATCTCGGCTCACTGCAAGCTCCGCCTCCCAGAAGAGAAACCTATTTTTATCTAACCAGGAGCCCCTAGAGAGAGAAGGTGCAAGTATTCTCCAACTTTGGAATTGTAAAAAATTATCTTAGTTTTAAAATTGATACAAAAGTCAAAGGTTGAAAAAGTTACAAAGTGAAAATGTCTCAGCCGATTTAGTTCTCTTGTTCAGAGGCAATCAGGGACTCCGCCAGTTTCCTATGCATCCTTCCAAAGACAGACACACACAAGCTAGTGCTATCCTAGCATTGAGAACAGTCAAATTCGGTTATCTGTAAACGTGAATTTAGACACATATGCATATACATACACATGTGTATATGTGTCTGTATGTATGTCAAAGTGCACTCAAAGTTTCATTAAAGTATAACCAGAAAGTAGAATACATTGTAAAGTATGAGCGTGGTGGCTCACACTTCTACTCACAGCACTTTGAGAGGCCAGGGCAGGAGGATCACTTGAGGTCAGGAGTTTGAGACCAGCTTTGGCAACACAGTGAGACCCCACCTCTACCAAAAAAAAATTTTTTTAAACATTATAAAAAGTGCCAATCCACTGTCTTCTATCTCACTTTAAAGAGGATCATAAACATTAGAAAAGACTAAGCTCTGAATTTTTAGAATCTTTTAATAATTCTAGCAACTGAACACCTGCGAATGGGAGGGTGAAGAGATGAGGCACTGAGGACCACACATTTTTAGGTTTGTCTCCAGTGAAGATGTTATTTGTATTCAGTTTCTTACTGCTCTTGATCCTTAGGCCAAAGAGAGCTCAGAACAAAGGAGCTGAAAACAATCAGTTCTCGCCAGAATGTAAGCCTCCCCAAGGGTAGGCTCTTATCTGTAAATGTGAGTTTATACACAAAGGTACACATTTATACACATAGGTACTCTTTTCATAACTCATTTCCAAGCATTTTTACTCAGATTTCACTAGTGTTTCTGGGAAGCCTTCAGAGTCCCAGCAACGCACTTCCACATCCCCTCCCAAAGATGCCAGTGGGAAGGAGCCCAGCTCAGACTGCAGCCCCTGAGTCCCAGGCTCTGGCCTAGAGACACAGTTCCAGTTCCCAAGCCCAACCCTGTGGGCCGTGAGGGAGGGGCATCCTCCTTCACACCTGTCTTGTTGGGAGGTGTCCTCACCCCCAGCCTCTAGCAGAGACGGCATAAACCTGCCTGACCAGCAGTCCCAGGCACAATGTCTAAGTTTCTGTTTCACCAACAATTTAAAAACTCTCAAAGAGTACTAAAATCACATGAACCTGAAAAGCACTGGGGCTTATTTGCTTAATTTACAAGTACTCATTTATTTATAAGCCAGTTTGGTACCATGAACAATATACAGACAGACATGTACACATGCATATACAAAAGCACAGAGAGACATAAAGAAAGATCTTACAGCTTTAGTTTTAAAATGTGAGCCATGAGTCAGGTGAAAATCACTAGTATCAAAGAACAGTTGGTTTTAAACTGTGTCTCTGTGAATGGAACAGGCTGAGATGTATCTGTCCCACAGGGCCCAAACCCTCATGGAGTTTGAGAGAAAACGGGGTAGCAAATTTAGTTCCCAAAGCACACACAGAGAAGTTAAGCCTTGCTAAGGAGGAGCTGAAGTGTGGTAGTCAGAGGAAAATTAAAAAGGGATGCCAAGGTAACTTACCATAGGATTTTATGGGGAGGCCAATTTCATTTAGATAGGTAGCTTTCAGTTTAGTCTGTTTTCCAACTGGACCAATGGACTCAGGGCAGAGCCCATTAAGAAACAGGGCCAAGGCCAGGCACGGTGTCTCACACCTGTAATCCCAGCACTTTGGGAGGCCAGGGTGGGTGGATCACGAGGTCAGGAGTTTGAGACCATCCTGGCTAACGTGGCGAAACCCCATCTCTACTAAAAATACAGAAACAAAATTAGCCGGGCATGGTGGCAGGCGCCTGTAGTCCCAGCTACTTGGGAGGCTGAGGCGGGAGAATGGCGTGAACCCGGGAAGCGGAGCTTGCAGTGAGCCGAGATCTTGCCACTGCACTCCAGTCTGGGCCACAGAGTGAGACTCCGTCTCAAAAAAAAAAAAAAAAAAAAAAAAAAAAGAAAAAAGAAAAGAAAGAAACTGCTAAAAAACTGTGAAAACCAGGCAGTTACAAGGCAGAGCATTTAGGTGTTTAAAAATCAAGGATTTTACTTTTTTTTTTTTTTTTTTGAGACAGAGTCTTGCTCTATCACCCAGGCTGGAGTGCAGTGGTGCGATCTCAGCTCACTGCAGCCTCCACCTCCTGGGTTCAAGCAGCTTTTCTGCCTCAGCCTCCCAAGTAGCTGGGACTACAGGCGCCTGCAACCATGCCTGGCTGGTTTTTGTATTTTTTGTAGAGACAGGGTTTCACCATGTTGGTCAGGCTGGTCTCGAACTCCTGACCTTGTGATCTGCCCACCTCGGCCTCCCAAAGTGCTGGAATGACAGGTGGGAGCCACCGCGCCCGGCCGGGATTTTACTTTTCTACTGAATCCCAGATCCCCTCAAAAAGGGGACTGTCATGGGACGGGGCCATACAACACCTCCACAGTACACTTCATTACAAAGACATTTCTCTACGTGTTTAAACTGCACCTTTTTAACCTAAACATGGAAAGAAATGAGTAGCTCCCTGTAGTAATAACCATTTACTATAAAGAACTGCCTTCAGACACCCCCAAAACTGCAGCTCTCACCAGTGACGCCGGGCATCACACACACCAAGGTTAAGTCCTGTCCCACAGTACAGCGTAATCTCCAGTGCCCCAAAGCCAAGAGATCAATCAGGTCATGCAGCACACAATGTGGTCTCAGACCTGAGAGGACCCTGCCCATGACTCTCGAGACTGCACAGGAAGACAGAAGACCCCGAAAAGCAGTGAGTGGTGCCTTTTCCTGCGTTCATTAAGGTGTCTGAGGCATGAGATGTCCCCTCCAGATCCTTTCACGTGGAACCAAAGACAGCAAAGAGTAAGGAGGAGCCGGAAGCACAGGGAGAGCCGTTCTTGAGAAACAAAGTGAACACAGAGGAACCAAAAACATAATTTTTTAAAAAAAGAGTTTCAATTTACGGAAAAAAAATTTCCAAAACAAGACCCAAAGAGCAATAGCAGAAAGGCCTTAAACACACACACACATACACATATAGCTTGAATATCAGTTTTAATTAAGCTGACCATAGAGCTTAAAAAAAAAATTGCCCGGGCGCAGTGGATCACGCCTGTAATCCCAGCACTTTGGGAGGCTGAGGTGGGTGGATCATGAGGTCAAGAGATCAAGACCATCCTAGTCAACATGGTGAAACCCCGTCTCTACTAAAAATACAAAAATTAGCTGGGCGTGGTGGCGGGCGCCTGTAATCCCAGCTACTCGGGAGGCTGAAGCAGGAGATTCACTTGAACCCAGGAGGTGGAGGTTGCAGTGAGCTGAGATCGCACCATTGCACTGCACTCTAGCACTGGCAACAGAGTGGGACTCTGTCTCAGAAAGAAAAAAAAAGAAAACTCAAATCTCTTTATCAGATTTTAGCCAGGACAAACATGATATTTCTGTGTTTTGAATCATTTTTACCAAAGGTACCTTCCTGAGTGGCAAAGCAGTATCCCACAAAGTCGGAAGTTATCACAAATACCGAACCAAAAGGGACAAGGGAGGGAGCCGGCTGCAGCAGTGAAAGCACGAACCCTAGGCTTAGGCCACAGGGTGGACATGCTTTTGTTTTTTCCCTTTTTTCCTTTTTGTGTGTAAATCTTGCAGGGGATCCAAAGCAGGGAGTTTGAACATTTAAGGATTTAAAATTGTTTTTTGTCTGATTTCAGCTGGAATGCTGCTTAGCTAATTCCCTGGATGTCAGCATTTCATCAGAGTCAGTCACTAGAGTCCTAGTGTAGAAAACATTGGTTGGATCTGCATTTTAAAGATCTCAGTAATTTTATTTTTGTCCACTCTCCTCTTTTAGACTATTAGTCTTTTAGTTATTTGTTTTATTGCCCTAAGCAATTGTCAGCTAGGCAACAAAGGTGTGTTTTGGAGACCCATCCAGCCCGCTGGGTGGTCTGTTTAATTGAGCAAAGAATAGGTGAAGAATACTGAGCAGCCCCCGAACCAGAGGGTTCATGGTGACCCTGGGGCTGCCACAATAGGAGTCTCAGGGAGGAGGTCAGAGACCTGGGAGTTTCCTCAGGTGGTCGTGACAGAGATCTCTTCGTTCACCTCCTGAATGGAGGTGATTTTCTCAGAATTTATTTTAGAAGTTTTTTAGGAAGTCTTCCATTTAATTTGTTTCTAAAACTGGCTTTTTCCAATTGTGTATACAAATAAATGATTTTAGGTATTTCAGAAGACCTCCATTTCTGGTCATCGCTGTCTATGATCACCCTGGGTTAGGCGGGTTCCCTTTCCCAGATATCTATAACGTATGTAAAACCTACTGGCATTTAATAGGAGTTTGCCACAGATGAAACATCAGGTCCAAATTTCAAAAATAGAAAAACAGCTGCCATTTTTAAAAGCATACTATGTACAAAGAGATCACAAATGCCTGACTGCAAATCTGTTGACCCGAACCTCTGCTGTGAGACACGAGCAGAACAACTTGGACCCAAATCCCCTGTCCTGAGACAGAAGTGGAAATATTTCTCTACAGAGCTCTTTACCTGAGTCTCCTACACAACGACAGAGAGCAAAGCCCTTACTCTTAAGAGAAAAAAGAGTTTGAAAAACGGCCTAAGTAAGTCAGGACTTTCAACCAAAGAGTGGTGTTACCAGAATGCTGCTGCCTTCTGCACAGAAAGCCAATCACTGAGACAAGTACGGCCAGGGAAGAAGGCTTTAATCGGGTGCTGCAGCTGAGGAGATGGGAGATCAGTCTCAAATCCATCTCCCTGACCCACTACAATCAGGAGTCTATAGAGCAGGGAAGAAATGTAACTATGTGCAGGAAAACGGGAACTAGGGAGGGATAAGGAAGAGGAGTCAGTCGACAGGCAGCAGGTGAGCGGTTTGGCCTCTCACTGTCCAGATGTGGTGACTGGTGAGTTTGAGCTCCTCGATACCATCTGGTAGGCCTGATAGTTGGTGTCCTGAGAAAGAAAATCAGGTAAGACAAATGTAAGGTTCTCAAGTTTTAAGACTGGGAAGGTCAATTTCTATGTTTATCCTAAAGCAACCACGAATGTCAATTTTATAGGACAACTGGGCTAGTTTGAGTGGGAGGCCCAGTTTCAGGAGAACTCACCCAAAACACCTGGTGGGACTTCTGAAGACAGAGTTTGTGCTGGCACCAAGTGCTGCTTTCAGAGAGAAACACCATGTGGTCAGGGGGTGACACTCTAAATCCTGCAGACTATACCAGATAGTCAAACTAAAAGGAAGAATCTGAGGCAAAGTTAATATAAGCAGGGAGTTGATTTGGGCCAAGCTTGAGGATTGCAGCTGGGAGCATAGATTCAAGTTGCCCTGAGTATATGCTCTGATAATATATGCTCTGAGAAGCAGCAGTTACAGGTGGGTTTTTATTTTGTTGTTGTTGTTGTTGTTTGAGATGGAGTCTCGCTCTGTCACCTGGGCTAGAATGCAGTGGTGCAATCTCAGCTCACAGAACCTCCACTTCCTGGGTTCAAGCAATTCTCCTGCCTCATCCTCCCAAGTAACTGGGATTACAGGCACACGCCAGTATGCCCGGCTAACTTTCCGGGGTTTCACCATGTTGGCCAAGCTGGTCTTGAACTCCTGACCTTAGGTGATCTGCCCAATTCGGCCTCCCGAAATGCTGGGATTACAGGTGTGAGCCACTGCGCCCAGCCACAAGTGGGTTTTTAAAGGCAAAAGAGGAGGACAGGGAGTTGGCTGACAGCAAGTTGGCTGTCAGGAATTCTTGTCGGTTTATAGAAACAATAGTGCTGAGTGATTGGCTGTACATTGTTAAGCTATAGGATGCCAGTTACAGCATCTGGTGTGGCGTCACTAGGTTGACTCATGACTCTAGGGTACAGGGCATGGGGTACGGCATCTGGTGCATGTCACTAGGTTGATTCATAACAGTAGGGTACAGGGCATGGGGTACAGTGTCTGATGTGGCGTCACTAGGTTGATTCACAGTTACTTGCAGCAGCAGCAAGTAGTTTCAGGAGATGCAGGCATAAGGTCAAGGGGTGTGTGTGATGTGACTGCTGCCTCGTTTTACTGTCTCTCTGGACTTGATAATTTAAAAGGACTCATACTCCTGAGATAAAAGTTCTTTTCTCACATTTCTATGGACAGGAATAATTTGTATTATCATAAGTTCTCTACAATGTATAGAGCTGTAAAGTAGCTCAAAGACAATAAAATGCAGAGATCACCTGGATGGATAAGCTAGTCAGGATATCCAAAAAAATAAATATTTTGGCCCATGTAAAAATCTTTCACAGTATTTCCTGACAAGTTCAACAATTCAATAGTCCAAGGGATACAAACAAAACAGTCTATAGAAAGAGAAATAGAAACGGCTTTAAAGATATTTTTAAATACACTCACTTATGACAAGAGAAATGCAAATGAAAACTACCATTTCTGACATGGGACACTGGCAAACACATAAAGACACCACAATTTCTGTCAGTGAAGTGTTGCTGGTAAAAGTGAAAAATGAAAATGAAGCCACCATGGAACACTTTCTGGGAAAATCTGACCAGATTACAGGCGTGTTGACGCTTTGGTGCTGCAATCCCTCTTCGGGAAATCTGTCCATCAGACATGCTTGGCCAATCATGAAATAAACTGTTGTCATGACAAAAATCGATGACTCCTAATAGCAGAAGGCGGGAAAAAGACTAAGTGCCCATGAATAGGGCCTGTGGTGCAACCACACAATGGAATACGAGGCTCCGTATAAAAAAAAGTAAGATGAACTGTACAGAAAGCAATGTACAGATTACATAGTACGTGTCCTTTCCGATTAGAAGGAGGGCGGTAGGAATATACACTCATGATTGGCCTGTACTCCCATAAACACTGAAAAGACAGCAGTAACTAGTAAAAACAGTTCTCTCTCAAGATGAGCTGCGGGGACCGGGACACAGGAACAAGATTGCAAGCACGACTTCACCATGAACACCTTCTCATGCAGTGTCCACATTTGGACCATGTGATCGGATTATCTACTTAAAACACTACATTTTGTGTATTAAAAAAAAAAAAGATTTTTCTTAACAGCCCAGGCAGTAAATGTTGAGATGTTGACACCAGGTAATAGTGACATTTTTCTTTTTCTTCCTAATTGTGCCATTACTAACCTCAGGGGCCATGGTCCCTCCACACGTGCTGTGGCGTCCACTTACAAAGGGATGCTTTGTTTCCATGTAGCTCCTCAAACCCTAGTCCCATCCCAAATTAAGTGCTTTAAACACAGTAGAAACTCCTTAAAATGCCAGTAGCCTGACTGCTGTCCTTATTCTCTGAACTTCAAGAAGCCTTCAAAGGCACGACTGGGTTGAGTGGGCTGCATCCAGCACTGAACTTGGGTGGTGATGGGGAAGACGGGTCTTTCTGTAGAAACATAACCCCATAAGTCATCCTTTTACATAAGTTAACAAAATACTTCACATGGTAATACCTAAATACTTGATCTTTAAACCGATGGAGGGATTATTTACACCATAAAGGATCACAGGGTCTCTTAAAATTGCTCCTTCTCAAGTGTGTCTTCACTTATCTCGAAACATGGTAGGTGTTAGAAACTTGTAGCAGACCTGTTCACTTCTGTTGATGGACTGTCAATCAGCATTAACCTGGAGTAATTCTGAACTTCGGTGTTGAAAAGGAATTCTTATATTTTGGAGACCTCATTGTTGTTTCCAGGAAATTAAAGCCCTGGATACCCAGCACCCTTCCTCCTAAATTAAGGAAGGAGAGGTGTTGGCTGAGAAAGGGGGCAGACATGGGTGCTCCTGCCCCTGCCTCGACCTGCCACGATCCCATCAGGCTGGCAAGCGTGTTGCATCGCACCTGAGTCCAGAGGCTAATCAGGACCAGCGGTTTGAAGGCAGGAAAAATATGTTTAGGCAGAGGAAGCATCAGTGTGGTCATATTTTGGTTAGATCCATTTAAAGAACGCCGTGTGAGGAAAAATAAGAACTTCACTGTCACCTACTCTTATCCCTCATCTTAGAGACAGAAAAGATAATACGTGATCTGCACTTTGTGGCTGAGCCAAGACACTGCTGTGACTGGAGAGCGTGGGCACCTCCCTCAGAGCTCACGCCTCAGAGCTGCCAGACTTGGGGAGCTGTGGGATCTTTAGCACCAGTGGTTGGAGTTCAAATATTTGCTGCCTGAAGAAATGAATGAGGCAGAAGTTGAAAAATTAAACTCCTTTGAGGGCTGCCTCCAGCTGTCATTTATTTCTATAGGACCCACGGGCTAAGAATAGCCTTTATACTTTTAAATGGCAGAAAAAAGATCAAAAGGATACTTCATGATGGGAAAATCATTGGAAATTCAGTTGGTGTCTCCCAAAAAAGCTCCATGGGACTAGAGCCACAGTACTTCTGCAAGGGCTATCTGTGGCTGCATTTGTGCTACAGCTCAGAATCGAGTAATTTAGGTAGAAACCATCTGCCCACAAAGCCTAAAATATTTTCTAGCTGGCCCTTTACAGAACAAGTTTGCTTTCCCCATCTTATAAGGTTAGCAGTGAGCTGGAGCCGACACCAAGCATGGCCAGCATGCCTGTTACCTTCTGGGGCAACTGCCCACTAAAGGCTAATGGTCTAATCTTAACCCACAGAATCCCTAAAACCCATTAATATCACCCAAGCCCATCTTTGCAGCCCAATTCTGCCTCCAGGAAACAGCTGGTGGCTGATATAGGTGGCAGAGTGTCACCTGTCTTTGGTTTATGAGCCCCCAAAACGATCATCTAGCTGATGGCAACCTGATGCAGCCCAGGAAATGGCTGCGACATGCTCACTAGCAGCTGGGAACCCCTCCGTGAGGATGAGAACACTTTATATTAAGAATCCCCCATTTTGTTTTGCAGCAGAGACTGCTCAGGCCGCACATGTGAGGCCTCTCAATTCTCTGAGCCATTTGAAGTTCCCTATCCCTGCCGGGAGGCTGAGTTCTCCACAGAAACCGGGTCCGACAGTGCGAGGCCTGAGGAGCAGACCCTGTGGAAACACCTTTTTATACCTGACCAAAGCAGCCAGTCATGGGCCAGTGATGCAAGAAGGTCAACCGGTGCATTCTGGCCCCTCAGAAAAGCAGTCGCCAGGAAGGTCAGGAGGAGGTTGCTGACTCCAGCTTCCCCTGCAGCTGCCCCAAGCACGCCCAGGAGCCCTGCAGGTTTGGGTTCACCAGGTCCCACAATGCTGCGTTTCTTACAAGCTCCTGGAGGATGCAGATGGTCCCGGTCAGAGGCCGAATTCTGAGTATCAGGAGCCGTGGGACAACGCTTCTGCGATTGAGGAAGGCATTTCTGGGGTGGGCGGAAGAAAGGTCTTTGGCTGAACTGGAGCATCTGCCTCCATCAGTGTTTTCCGGTAACTGTACTGTCCACCGTCTTCCCTTCCCACAGCTGACCATGGCTTTGGAAAATGCTCTGAAACTTTCCTTTCAGAGGAGTTGACTCCCAACTGCACACTTAGGGGAAGTCAAGCCTACTTCTCAGAATTCAGAGAAGGAATAAAAAGGAATTCGTTTCTAAAGGCCCTTTAGAAGTAACTCCAGGTCTGACAGCGGCCAGCTAATCTCTGGTCACCTTCCAGCAATCTTCCGGCTGCAATAAAAGCATTTACTACCTGACTATAAACCCAATTACAGATAGAAAAACAGTCATTTAAATTGAATATAAGCATCTGGCCTCTGCCCATCATAATGGAGTAACATAAAAATCTATTTTCAAAAGGAAACTAAATATTGACCAAAACATGAATGGGAGACCTCAGAGTAATACCAGCTCTTGCCTGGATGGAATCTGTAATCAGGAGGAGACAGGATTGTAACTCGTGCCAGTGTGAAAGGGTTTGCTCAGGTGTCACTGATTTTGCTTAAACGCAGGGGTAATTTCCAAAGCTCTTTGAAGCTGAATTTCACTATTTAATTTAGTGCAGGTCCTGGGGAGCCCCCCTGGACTTATCTCACAGTACGATGCAGTGAGGTGGCCACAACACTGGGCAAGAGAAGCCAAGGTCAACAGCCCAGGAGTGGCTGGGTCCTTACTAGGCTCCCAGGCGCACTTCATGGTGGGCCCTGGGCCAGGAGGAACCCCTTTGCCTGGTCCATGAGTGTCTGGGTCAAAGTCTCCTGTGGACACAGAAGGCCATGGCGACGGGCATTTGCGGGAAAAGGAAAGGGCAGCAGCTGAGATCGTCAGGTGGAGCAGGCACTCATACTGCACAGTCACCTCTAACCAGGCTCCCTGCCCCTCAGCTTCAGGGTGAAACTCTCCTAAGCTGTGTCTTTGGTATCTGGTGGGCACTGGGTGCCAGTGAAAAAGCTGGAGGGTCCTTTGGGATATTATAGAAGCCCAATCTAGCCTCATATTCAATATGTAGGCACTCTCACCCCTGAAATTCTGCGTTTCCAGATTTCTGAAAACAAGGGAAAGCATATGTGTGATGTCCGAGGTCCCCCTCAGCCTCTGGTGTAGGGTTAGGAGGGCTCTACAGGATGGCAGCTCCAGTGTCCCAGTGGGGCCTGAGGTTGGTCCCTTCCCTTCCCAGCTCCCACTGTGGTTTAGCCCAGTCCCTTCTGTCCCTAAGAGTACTGCACACGGACGTTTCATGCAGAGGCTCTGCTGCATTCCCAGGAAATGGGATCTGCAGTCGAGGCTGAATCGCTGTTAAAGACCAGACCGATGAAATGAGCATTCTGACATCATTTCCTGCAGAAGCACATTTTTAAATGGCTCAGATTCTTGTCCTGGTACTGGAGTCTCAGTGTTGCTGGGGTTCCTGGGATGAAAAGGTCCCTAAAGGCGGGGTTCTCCAACAGTTTAGCTCAGAGCAGAGAGACCAGGATGCACTGTTGAGGGGGTTATCTGTCCTGTGAGGTCAGGCTTGTGGCTCAGGATATTCCACGCATTCTGGAAAAAATTAGGGCCCCTTTCCCTCCACTCTGTTCTATCCCAGACCTGCAGCAGCTGAAGAGTGGCCAGGCCCATCCGGATATCCACTTGCACCTGGCTACTTCTGCACCTCCTGGAAAAGGGATAGCTCCCTGGGGCCTCCTGGGAGAGGCACACACACCTCCAGGTGCTTCTCACACACTCTTCTCGAATAGGGCTGCAAAATATTTTCCACCCAACTATGCTGTGTCAACAAACTTCCTAAGGTTCTCAACCTTTTTGCCTCCTGCACCCTCCCTCCCCTGGCAGGGCTTCTAAGAAACACCTGGGATCCTCATCTGAGTGAGGCCAGCTGGTTTGCAGAAGTTATTTGCTAGAAGTCTTTGTAGTAGGTGTAGTTAAAAAACTCAGGCCAGGCGCAGTGGCTCACGCCTGTAATCCCAGCACTTTGGGAGGCTGAGGCAAGCGGATCACGAGGTTGAGAGATCGAGACCATCCTGGCCAACTTGGTGAAACTCCATCTCGACTAAAAATACAACAATTAGCCACGCGTGGTGGCGGGCACCTGCAGTCCCAGCTACTCAGGAGGCTGAGGCAGAAAAATAGCTTGTATCTGGGAGGCGGAGGTTGCAGTGAGCCGAGATCGCGCCACTGCACTCCAGCCAGGCAACAGAGCAAGACTGTCTCAAAAAAAAATAAAAAATAAACTCAAGTGTGAGAGACAGTCACAGAAGCCCTTTCTATTTCTATTTCTACCCTTTTCTGCCTTAAATGCAGTTTCTAAATGGGGCTGAACTGGCTACCGTGCCACAGAGCTCAGGCACAAACTCACTATGCCCACGAAAGCCCGAGTCCCATTTAGAGATGGGGTAAAGACAGGCGTGTGATCTGGGGAGCGCAGAGCAGAACCACCACTGGACCCCAAGAGCAAGCTGGGCGGTCCCGTGTTCCCAACACCCCACGATGCTCTCATCACAGAATGACAAGCCACGTTAGTACCGGGGCCAACCCAAATCCCTTGCTAAGGTATCAGCTTGGTCTTGCCCAGTTGTTTTGTTCATAGAATTAACATTACAGATTAACCAACAGCAAGAGCTACAACTGAGAGGTATGCACTAGACTTGAGTCGCATGTGCCTGCAGTAAGTTTTGCCAGAGGGACATGACAACGACGCCGGCCGACGTTCTCGTTCTACAAAGAAAACCCAGGGATTACAGGAGAGGTCGTATGGGATCCCTGCACGACTTTCTGGAATCTCGTAGAAAGAAATGTTTAGTATGTCAGTAGGGATCATGAATGGCAAGTTCTACTGAGCCAACACAGAGCTGAGCATCCCAGCAAACACAGCAGTTAGGAAATGACCCCTTTTGCTAAGCAATCTCTCCACAGAAGCAGTGTGACTGCTTCTGTCCAGGTGGACAGACCACTGTGAGTGCACCGAGATGTTTCGTGGAGGATTCACAAGACAAAACGGGGACTGACCAGCCAACAAAACTGCTCTTGGTTGCGTCCCAAGAACCCAGCCTTGCGCGAGGGGCCATGGAGAACGCAGAGCACAGCTTCACAGTAGCAAATCCTACACTCACACACCAGTGCTGGAACGCATGCACAGTCCAAAGAAGGGCCCCACGGGAGCCGTTCTCCTGGTTACCTGGTTTGTACTTGACGGGCCATGGTGAGGGCTGCCATCTGAGAAGCGGGAGCCTGTGGAGAAGCATCTCTCCCTTGCTATCTTCTGCTTCTTCCAGTGCAGCCCTGCAGGTCTCACACCAGCTGTTCACTTTCACACACCCAAAGCCTCATTCTCAGTCAACGAGGGATTGTCCTGAATGAAAGTTAGGGGTCAGGGAAGGCAAGTGAAATTTGAACACAAAGGCACTCAGATTACACCTGGTGCTCTGTGTGAAAATTTTAGTTCCATTGATATTTTTTTTTCGAGACGGAGTCTCGCTCTGTCACCCAGGCTGGAGTGTAGTGGTGCGATCTTGGCTCACTGCAACCTCCGCCTCCCGGGTTCACACCATTCTCCTGCCTCAACACCCCAAGTGGCCGAGACTACAGGCACCCACCACCATGCCCAGCTAATTTTTTGTATTTTTAGTAGAGAGGGGGTTTCACCGTGTTAGCCAGGATGGTCTCCATCTCCTGACCTCATGATCCACCTGCGTCGGCCTCCCAAAGTGTTGGGATTACAGACGTGAGCCACCGCGTCCAGCCCTAGTTCCACTGATTTTCTTGTGAACAAACATTTATCTTCATGGAACCACTAGTCTGAAGGGCAGTTGACCTGCTACTGCTTTCCCAAAGACAAAGCCATAAGAATTCTAAGATCTTGGGCAACAGATGCAGTTTTTGGTTGTCAAATGGATAAGGACAATTTGGGGTGGAACAGTCAAGTACTCCTACTTCTTGACACACTTGTGACCCTGCGACACAGCTGACAGAAAGCATCTGCACACAGGACTCACGCTGTTTGTCCCCAAATTACCAATAATCTGTACACTTACAGCAAATATGAACAAATATATTTCGATATATTTGAAAGAATTAAAAAAAAACATTTCACAAAACATTTGTTGCCATAGGAATTATTTTTAGCAATAAATGCCCCCATCAAAATTTAAACATTGTTCAAAGTATGATTATCTGTACTAAGTAATGCAACAAATTCTGTAAACAGAGTCAGATACATTTCCCTGTAGGAGTCACTTCCTTCCTGGGATTAAAGCTGTCCCAGACATCTTTCCAGGGGACCAATTAAGAAACTGCTATTTTCAGAGCAACAAAAATAAAAGCTTTTATTTGTTCATTTGAATATAAAACAGGCGTTATCACAGATGTACAAAGCGTACTGGTGGTTTAACATACAAGAAGGTTGCTGTCCTTTGCACATAAAAATTTTGTTTGAAACTGTGATTGGTTGAGTACATGAATTTCTCTAACCAGTCACCACACTCTGGAATAACGCTGCTAACATTCAACTGATAGAAGGGACCATCTCCCTTGGGTAAAGTGTCAAGCAGGATTAAATATATATAATAAACAAGCACCATGAGGAATCTGCTCCTGTTTGATTAGGTCTGTGTTTATATGTTCATTGTGTACCCTCTTTTTGTGCAAGTTGATTACACGGTTTTGTCTGACTTCAAAAGCACAAGGTCACAAGACAAACAGTTTTTACATTCTCATGAATGATTTATCTACAGTACAATTTCGAATACAGAATGACCCTTCTTTATTGCTGAAACTGGTGGTACTGTCTCCTTTCCTTTTTCTTGCACAACCAAATTTTGATCTCAGTCCACCAACTCTTTTGAGCCTAAACTCTAACATCAGAGTTGACAGGATGCAGAAGAGACTGCTGCTAACTGCCCTCACAACTACACTGCAGCGTCCACACTCCTCGAACATAGAGTTGATTTGGTGACAGTTAAAATTACGTTTGAAGTGACATCTAAATTTGTTTTGCTTCCTGACTTCAGCTGGACCTCAAAGCTGTCCTGCACACTGCAGCTAATGTTTCATAATCAGTGTCTGACCTGAAGCCCCAAACCTACTTCCCTTTAAACAAGGTGGGTGGGTATAGGAAAATGTCTTTTTTTCCCCCTATGTGTGGTGGTTCCCCCCTTAGGAAGCAGAGACTAGGAATGTGTATCTAAAGCATGTGGAGAAATATTCACACACAGCAATGAGGCCAAACAATATCTCAAGAATCAAATGGTTTGTGGAGATGGAAGGATGCACCACATATGCAGACAAATTTTTTTAAATGTGCCTTTTTTTTTTTTTTTTTTTACAACAATCAGCCTTGGATCTCAGAAGTCAAACAAAACTCTTTTAGCAAAAGGCTTACTGCTGACTGCATATAGCAAAGGCAGACAAAGACACTGCCCACAACATAAAGAAAGTTAATCTAAATTTTGCCCAGCATCAATCTTAGTCATGCATATCTAGCACCGAGAGCCACTGCAGGGTCACATGGGGCAGGTACAGAACACATCTTTCTGGGAGTGCAGATGCTCCTTCTTGGTTGGACTCCGTGGGCCAATTCAATTTAGAAGTGCACAGGTGAGCTCTGAGAAGGTGTGGCCAGGAGCTGCCAGGGCAGAGACTGGGGCGCACTCATCCACAGGTGGCAAACGACGCAGCTGGAGGACTTCTTGCTTCAGCCAGAGCTCTGGCATGAACCCCCGGGGAACTGTGCTCACCGAGCGAGGGAGCCCCAGAGGCTCACACAGAGCTGGCTGGGTCTTAAGACGAGGGGACGATCACCGATGTGAGTTCCGGACACTTTGTCCACTCCACATTGGCCATCAGAGAGGGAATCAATGCAACCCAGTGCAAATGACCACAGAATCGCATTCCTTTCCGTAGCAAGGACCAACAAAAGATGACACTAACAAAAATGATGAAAAACATTGTGCAACGAATTCTTGCAGCTAAGAAAACAGTGCTATTTGCCAACCTAAAGCCCCTCAGTATCATCAGCACACGCTGGCATAAACACATTCACTGTTGTCCCACAGCAAAGAAAAAAATAGTGCACATTGAGCTTTGAATTCTTTCACCATCCTTGAGATGGCAGTAATTTCACTTGCTGGTCTGTGGTTCTAGAAGAAACTTTTAGACAGGGCTCCTGTGGTCTGTGACTGCTGGCAACAGCAGAGTGGATGTGAGTACGGGGGGCACACCATGCAAGTGACAAGTTCTGCGTCTTAAACTTTAAAATCTCCTTTGTTCATTAGTGAATTTATATTTCATATATATATATTTGTTGTGATACTATCCACGCAAGATAATACAACACTTTTTTATATTAGCAAACATTACAAGACTTTAATATTCTTGAATGTTTTTCTCTTTTATAGTTCTAAAGAGATCAAAATAAATTAAACGTTTTGTACATAATTACATATTGAGGAAGTTAACTTATTTTATCTTTTTAGTTTAGTACAAAGATATTTGCAAGATAATTGCCGAAATACACCTTATTTATAATTTCTTCTCATTCTATACTAACTTCAAAGGCCATATATCAGCCTTTGTTTCTTCAGCACATTTCTGACAAAGAAAGCTGCTATCATCTAATTGGAAGGTGCTATTTGGAAGGTTTTCTCGTACCTCAAACTTCCCTAAAAGGATGAGATCTAGCAATGGCTTAAATTAGTAACAGATCCATGTCATTAAGATTTCATGACACATTAAAACAGAGAAAACAATTCTTTGTCACACTACATAAATTGTTTAAAAGAACCCATCTGGAGGGCAGGATATTTTTTTAATTGCTATTTCGGCTTAACAAAATACCACATTTACGAAGAAAGCACTTATTATCCAATAATTAAAAAAGAAAGAAAAGAAAAGAAAGTTTTTGAAATGGGCTTTTCCAACGAACTGAAGGCAGTAATCCAAAGTCCTTCTGAGCGAAATTCAGTGGTAAATTCACACTTCACCCCCACGCCGATCGTGGCTGCTGTGAGAAGTCCTCTTCCTCTTCTTCCTCCTCCACTCTCACCACAAAAGGCTGCATTCTGGTGAGTGTTGCCCTGTGTCTGCACGCTTCAGTGGCATGGAGAACAATGTCTACATCTCTAGAAAAGTCCATGGAAGCCAAGAGACGAGACTACATGTTGTAGGCCACGTAGATGGGGTCTAGCTGGTCTGCCAAAAACCCGTCTCGCAGGTGCATGCGCTGCTTCTCCCCGCGGGAGTTGATGGGGATGACGCCGATGTCCACCACGACCACCACTCCCACGATCAGGTAGTGTTCCTCCAGGACCACGTTGGTCACCAAGGGAACCAGGTCCAAGGCTTCTTGCTCTGACCCATCCAGCTCAACCACAACCACCAACAAGTTTGTCCAGGTAAACACAGCACTAAAAGACAGAAAAGAAAGCCAACATTACACGTTTATTAATGCTTTATTTAATAGCTGTGGTTTCTTTTCGAAGTTCCACTTGGCTGTCTCCAACCTGCCTGAGCACTCCCGACAGTCTCCTCTGGCCTCTCCACGTCCTCCGTCTGCCGCCCACTAATCGTTCCCCACACAGATTTCTGGCGACAGCACGGATCGGTGTTTCCTGCCAGCCTCCTCCCTCGGTGGCTTCTGCGAGGGTTTCACCGTCTTCCCGAGTTCCCGTTTCTAGTACAGGCTCACTCCACCTGGCTAGTGGAGTCTGTGTTCCAGGGCTGCCTCTTTGCTGCTGCCTGGAGGACCAATGACCCACTGCCGAGTGCGGCGTGCCATCAGCCTCTGCCCTCAAGGCAGCCCTGTGCCTCCTGCTTCCAGACCCCAGCTCTGCGGCTGAGAGGCGTGCGGGCAGAGGCCTAGGGCATGGGTGCCTACTCCTCTCTGTCTGTGCGGTGCGCCTGAGTGGGAGGTGTTTCCCAGTCCTGGCGCTTGTGCTCAGCATGGAACCTAGTCAGCCTGTGTTAGGGAGGTGAATGACGGTGGAGGCTCCAGAAGGGCTGGATGTGGGGGCTTTTCCTGGCGTGCCTGTGTCATTGCAAGGACGGGGACACACCTGGGCTGGCCCTTGGGTCCAGAGGATAAGAAACACATGGAGAAGAGCCACCAGTCCTGGGCCCAGCCGAGCTGCTCGCCCCAGCTGAGCCAGCCCCTGCAATGCAGATGTGGGGACATCGTAACAATTCTGTCTAAAGCACTGAGCATGGGCTGGCTGCCACACCGTGGCTAACCCATGCGCAGGGGTAAGTCTTCTGGAATGTGGAAGATTCACTCAGAAATGTTTTATCTGGAATCGAGTCATCTTTCGGCAGGACGGGCACCAGAGTATGTAGTCTATCCAACTGGCAGAAGCAAAAACCCGGTGCTTTACATTTTAAAGGATATAGGGCTGGCTTTTGGAACTAGCTGTTTAAGGGCCCCGATATTCACCGAGCCTGGTACTTGAGGTCTGCTTGGCTGAGGAGGCCAGAGGGTTCCCAGGCAGAGGGGGCTGGATGGAGACCAGGCTCCAGGGCTGCTGGTATCTGCTCTCATGCGCCTAACACGTTCTATCGCAGCTTGAGGCAGGAGGTATTTTGGGAAACTCACTATTGTTCTAAGTGTGAGAGTAAGTCAATTAGGAAAATAACACATATTTTATTCACTATGGCCAATCTATGTTAAATTGACAGGGAAAATTGGAGAATTTTCCTGGAAATTCTCAATAGTTCTCCTGGATTTTGCTTTGTGACTGCCGCACGCCTATGGAGCATGCTAAGAACTGTTTCCCAGACGACGTGCTGGTGCCGAATTCCTGTCATACTGCTCCTGGTGATGTCAAAACGCTGCTCTACATGGCCCATGTGAGCCCACATTGTGAATCCGTGATATCACAGATACACACATCTCAGGAACATTGGGTATACTTTTATTATGGCATTTGGAATTTATGGAATAGTCCTGGAGTATCTGAATCAGCTTGGCTCTCCGGAGGTAACAGAGCTGGCCGAGGGTGTGCTTGATCTGCTATCTCCTCTGGGCTGCCAGGGACCTACCGAGCGGTGCCAGCGACTCTCAGAGCCTTTCCAGGAGCTGTGCACGCTACTCAATGCTGAGAACAATTGATGAGAAACGAGAAAGTTTGGCTTGAATTTGGCAACATGGAGAGTCAGTCCCATTCTGCAACGCTGGGTGACACAACCAGGTTTCTCAGCATGGAGCAGCCGACGGTGGCCGGAAGGGCAGTGCAGGGAGGCTGGGAGAGGGAAGGTGGAGCAAAGCAGTTTGTATCTGGATCATCTCAAACATTCAAAAGTCCACTCAAAGGACACCGTGTGGGCAAGGGGCATGTGAGCCCCTGACCAGGTGAGGGACAGACCCAGTTCGGTGGCCACATGGCGGGTAACAGCAGCGACACTTTCAGAACAAGGCCCAGCACCACGGTCTAGAAGCCCACAGAGGGCACCAGCGAGGCCCTCGATGCACACCTTTTAGCGGCAAACCAGATAGAAATGCTTGAGGGAGGTAATTTTTCTTAAAAATAAAAAAACGGAAAGGCTGTTAAGTGATATTCGTAGCTATTTAGACGGAAAATAAGGCAGGCCCTGGTTGAGTTTCAGTGCCAAAGTCTTCCTAGAGTTTCTGTCTTCTCTGTATCCTCAAGGAGAGAACTGTCAAGGAAATCAACAATTTAAGGAATTTTGTTTGAGAGTAGGGGCTTAGCCAATTTGAACCACAGGATCACTGACAGGTAAGCAAACTGGATCTTGCAAATTCTGCCAAGTCCTCCATGTTCAAATTCAGCGAATGGCAGTAAGTACTAGCCTTTACTGCACCTCAACTAGCTAAGAGGAGGAAGGAACAATCTCAGAACCCATCCTTTCAGCCCAGAAAAGCTGTTCATGAGAGAGGAGAATGCACCTCCCTCAGGGTCTCTGACTGAGACGGAGACCAGTTTCACCAGGCACCCTCAGTTAGCGCCCTGTCTGTTATCAAGGAAATGAACAAGTCTAAAGTCAATGGTGTTGAGTCACTTTTCGGCCTAAACGCAAATATAAGGGCACTGAACAAGCCTGTGACACTCCCCGGCCCTAGCTGACTTAACTCATGGCACTCCAGCATCCAATCCACTCCCACACATCAGAGGAAAATGCTGCTGTATCTCCGGCAGCACCATGGACATACTCAGCACGTCACGACAGATTAAACGGGCCAGAGAGACAAAGTCCCAGCCTCCAAGTCCTCACCTGGCCCAGAGCAGAGTCTGCCCCAGGCGGCAGGTGCGACGCACACACCTTCTCACTGTCAGCCTTGGTTTAACTCAAGCAATTCTTCCTTTGGAAGTCTCTTCTGGGGTCTGGACAAACACTGCCTCTCCTTCTCACCTAAAGTTTTCCCACGTCTCATGTTACTTACAGTTCCCAAGTCAACAGTCATAAAAGTATTTTCTGTGCCTATATATGTGTGAGGTTCGTTTTTTTCCTACATCATGCTTTGGTAAATTAAAAACCAAACAATTTGGCTTCCTGGAAAACGTTATCAAGTAGTTTTCATGACAATAGAAGTCTATCGTTTTCAGGTAATATATGGTACATTAACTCTATGTGCGGAGTGTTCTTTTGTTACTTTAACCCCAAAAGATAAAGGTTTATAGTCAAATGCTGAATTGCACTCCCTTCCCTACCTTAGCAAAACTCTCCTCTGCTGCCCTGCCCTCCACATCCTCAGTGCTTCACAAACTCGGCTCCTGATTTGGGTACAAGCTGCAAGCTCACGACTTACCATTCCGTAACGCTTTTATGGGCTCTGATGACCGAGGTCTCAATGTCGATCGGGTGGTACCGCATGCCCCGCAGCTCCATGGCTTCGTCCAGTGCCCCGACCACGTAGAGGGCATCATGGCGCTCTGTGGAGGAATGAAAGCCTGTGTGAGCTTCCCCATAATGCTGCTCAAGTCACTTTCCTTCTTTTCTGAAAAAAGATTAAAAACTACCCACAAGTGAGACAGGGACGCCAAGGAAGGGCCTCATGGATCCAGGGACAGTTTGCTTCTTCTGCCAGGGAGCTCCTTGGCAAGTGCCCGGCTTGTGTGTCGGTGCCCCACAGCTGGCTGCAAAGACGCCATGCTCCCTCTACACTTGTTCTTTGGGAGAAGACCTTTCTTGGCTCAGCTTCGATATCCAGTCAACTGCCTGATCACATGTTCACCGGGAGCAAATGAGGGGCGAAGTCAGCACCCAGTGGTCTGAGTCCCATGGACCCACCGGCTGAGGCGTCGTCTGCCCAAGGTCACACAGGATGCAGCAGTCACAGACCAGCTCCCTGACTCCAACCCACACATGCTTCTCTGCGCTATTAATTCTGTGTCTAAGTGGGAAAAGAATGCGTAGCTCCTGGTCATGTTCATGAAGATTTCCTTAGCTCATAGAGCCATGAAATTTATTTCTATCCTTCATGCAAACTTCGGAATAACGACAATGACAACCAGTGGTCAGGTCCTATCTTTCCTTAATAAGGAAATGTCCTATATTTTTATAAGGTAGTAAGCATAGTAGGGAAAATCTGAAAGGCATGATTGACATATAAAATAATATCAGAGATAAGTATTTTCTAATTTAAATCAGACAAAGAAAGATGGAGACCCTGACTCGGCCTCTGCCCCCTACAGCAGCTTTGCCTCTTCTCCAGTGGCAGGGACACGTCCTTCAGGGTATCCCTGCTCCCAGGACACAGCGGGAAGTGGCTTTCCTGGCCTTTCTCTAGGATTATAAATTGCCACCAGCTTTTGCATCTTCCAGGAACCTCAGACAGCACCCTCAAACTAGTCTACAATTTCCCACAATGCAAATGTCATGCCAGGATATTTTTGTATGAGTCCTGAATGTAGCCCTTTGGGCCAGGCCATCGTAGGGATGTGAGAGGCATGTAAGGAAGCCTTGCTGATGTCTAGAAACTCATCTCCCCAGGGTTTTGGTCAGGCAAGATCTCACCAGGAACCTCAACTGCCATTGCTGTGAAACAGCCAAGTCCTGCCTCTACTTTTAGCAGAACTAAGGAGGTGAGAAAGGATTCTGGAACAAGCAAAGAATTAACTATGCGAGTGCACTTTTACTCCTCCACGTCATGAAATACCCCTGGCCTCACCCCGCTCTCCTCTGATGGGGCAAAGGCAATGCTGTCCACACTAGGCACCAGCATCAGCAGCACCAGGCCCTGCACTCTGATGAACGCATGGGCAGAGACGGCCAGCCACCAGGGCCCGAGAGCTTCACGGCCTCCTCTTCCCAGACAGGGGCAGATCCAGTCCTAGAAGCAGCAGCGTGCACGTTCCTGCAGCCACTGGGCCAGCTTCTGTCTTGGATGGACCCCGTGGGAGCAGGCAGCCTTCAGGCTTGCTGAGGAGACTCTGTGGGCTGAGACGTCGGGCACTTTGCTGTGGGCGACACGGCAGCCCGTGCTCAGCAGCCGCGCCCCTCCCCGATTTTCAGTCAGCACTTGGTTCTCAGGACAGGACACGGTATGTGATGTGCAGCTCAGCTTGTTGGACACATTTGCATCTTGCCTTCCTCTCTTCTCTTAAACTCGGCTCTTTTTGCACTAGGTTGCAGCTAGCACATGTTTCCTCCTGGGTTTGGCTGCCATAAACCTTGGGAATAGCTTCTGTATCTAGGGGAGCCTAACCTCTCTGCCCATCTGTGTGGGGGGCCAGCCAGCCTGGACTCTCACCTCCATTTGCATCTGTGAGCTCAGTTCTCCGCAGGAACCCCAAGTAGCCTGTGCGTGCCCAGATGGTCTGGGTGTC
Organism: Theropithecus gelada; assembly: GCF_003255815.1. NCBI lineage: Eukaryota > Metazoa > Chordata > Mammalia > Primates > Cercopithecidae > Theropithecus > Theropithecus gelada. The sequence continues at coordinate 225,181 of NC_037677.1, forward strand.
TCCAAAACTTAGTCTTGAGTTGAAGTGATCCGACTGGAGGGATTCATCTCCGTAAATAGTAAAATAACCGCTGGCATTGTGGGCACTGTGAACCCAAATCTGCAAATGGAGGGAAATTTCACTGTGGGTGACGTTATTTTATCTCCAGGGAAATGAGGCTACAACTACTTTGACAATTCAATAAATTATATTCAGTGATATTAAAAGTTTCCTTGGACTGAATAACCAAGATGTTAATCTCATTCAGGTTTCTGGAGACACACACAGAGGGTACTGAAATAAAGGCAGTCTACCAAGTCTGTGGCCAAGCAACCAATCAAGCCATCCATCTACGGGGAACTTATTAAAGCAGATTAGATGAAGATTTAACAAATAGCTTTTAAAAATATACACATCAAATGAACAAAGTCACACTAGATTCCTTCGCTTTTCCAAACGATTGTTTCTAAAGAGCAAGAACAATGTTGAAAAGCTTTGAGATTCATTTTCTCACTTCTGGTGAGCATTCTTCCGGACACATAATGCAAGAAAACCATACACCAAAAAACCAAACCTAAGGGATGAAGGCACAAAACACCAAAAAACGGCAACAAAAATGCCTCATGTCTGACATTTGGGAAAATAGGTAAGCAAAGACTGATATGGTGAGTCAAAGCCATAGCCACGTGGATTACCTAGAACCATGGACAGGGCTGGATAAAAGCAAAACCAGGTAAGTTCCCCAGATGCCCACGCAGCTGCATGCAGCTGTGCCCACACAGCAAGGGTCAGGAGAGGAGGCCTTTTAGGCTCTGGAGTGTTTGCTGTGGAGACATTCTGGGCTTGGCTGTTTCCATTATTTTACTGACAATGAAAAGCGGTCAAGTTCCGGGAAGTCAGAAACAAGTTCAGTATTGCACCCACGTCCCCAGAGCAGTGCCTCACCAATGAAAAAGTGAAACTGAGAAAAAGAGAGTGCACCATCGGATCAGGGAAATGACAGCTGTCCTGTCATTTCTTTCCAAAGAAAATTCTCATTAAGGCAACTGAGTATTACTCCGTCATAAAAAAGGAGGAAATCCTGCCATGTGCAACAGCATGGATGAACCTGGAAGACGTTATGCTGAGTGAGAAGCCAGAACAGAGGAGGACAAATACTGCACCTCACTCATGCGGAATCTAAAGAGCCGAGTTCACAGAAGCGGGGCGTAAACAGTGGTTACCAGGGGCTTCAGAGTGGCAAGGGGGAGATGACGGGCAAAGGTGCCAACCTTCAGTTAGAGGGCGAATAGGTTCTGGGGAGAAAATGTAGTGTGGTGGCTACAGTTAATAATACTGTATTATTTACTTGAAATTTGATAACAGAATAGATCCTAAACGTTCTCATCACACACACGCAAAATGTGAGGTGACGGATAATAGAACCAACTCGGTCGTGGTAACTGTTTCAAAATATGTATATACATCAAAGCATCACAGTGCATTCCTTAATTTATACAACTTTCTCAATTAATCTCATAAAGCGGAAAAAACACACATTCCCAATAAGAAAGTCACCCTGGAAATTTCGCCAGTTCTGGCCACCCTCAGAGGGAAGAGAATTCTGACCTTGGCCTAGCACACGTCTCGGGCAGCACCTGTGAGGACCCCCTCCAGGTGCTGGAGAAGCAGGCTCTGCCTCCAGCTTGTTTCTAGGAATGCATTTAAAGGAAACTCCTAAGTGAGAGCAGCACAGAATTTCATCTTCACAATTCTGATATTTCATGTGACTGAGAGAGGTCAAGTGAGGGGCCAAAAAAAAAAAAAAAAAATGCCCAAGAAGCAAAGCAAGATGGGACCTGAGAACTGGTGAGGGCTTGCTCATTAGTCAGGCGTTCACCCACGTACGTGCAGAAACGTGTTCCTGCATGTGCCGGAGATGTGGCCGGGGATGTAGCCGGGGCTGGGGAGGAGGAGGGCAGGTGCTGTTTATAAGAAGATGCCAGTTCTTAGCACGTCTCCCACATGTGATGCTGGGAGCCATTCAGGAATGGGGGCACCTAATGAGACAGGACAGGTGACAAGGGGAGCGAGGGTGTCCTTGGCTGGACACGGGGCTTGGTCCAGGGCACGGCAGGCCTGGGGTAACCGGAGGGAGGGCACGCGTGCTGCCACCGTGGGAGGAGGCTGGCTCCAGACACGCTCTTCTCCAGTGCCCTCTGCTTCCTTGTAGAAGCAGCAAGCTCATCGCCAGAGAGAAGAATGGGGCAGGAGGAGGACGCATGAGACACGTGGCCTCTCAGACTGGGGACGCCCAGCAGTGCCAGGCCCTGCTTGAGATGAGGTGTCAAGAATGGAGACCAAGGCCAGACAGCTACACGAGGCAGCCTTCTCCAGCTGCATCCTGCCAGCAGCGTGGAGGGGCGCGGAAGGGCACAGTGGCAGGGAGTTAAGAGCCAGCCAGGGTGGGTTTGTCCTGAACAAAATGAGGCAAAGGTGTCAAGTTCCACTGTTTGCCTTCTGATCTGAAATAAACACATGATTCTCTTGGCTACTGTGTCCTGATGGTGTCGTTTGCACATTACTCCCTGTGGAGGCCTCTGCCATTTTCCTGGTGAAGGACTTCTCAGTAATAAAAGCAGGAACATGGAAAGCAAACTCAAGAACTAAGAAATAAAGAAACTCCGTCCATACACATTATGTGTTTAAATCTTTTCTGAATTATTTGAGGAGAATCTATTATGGTTCCCTAAGGAAGTGCCATTTTGTAACTGTGAGCTCTCATGGACTCACTTGAGCCACAAAGCTCACCTCACGCTATTTCCCTGGCAATCATGTGAGCAGTTCTGACGGTGTCAAGGCAAACCGAGGATACATAACAGAAAAGTAACCTGGATCTCGGAGGACACTCAACTCACCTCTCCAAGGTGTGAGTCCCCCAGCGGTCCTTTTGTTTCTGGGTTGGCAATGATAATCCGAACCCCTGGAAGTATCTATTTGGGAGAGGGAAAGTCTCTTGTCAATGGAAGGAATACAGGGAGAGGCTACACACAAGCCAACCTCAATTTCGTCTTTATGTAATTTCCTTTCATATGCCATGTCTCTTGGTCTCCATTCTGTTTAGAAAGTAATTAAATCAAAATTATATGCCACAAAGTTATGACCCATTAGACAATCACAGCATGACAATCGCATTCTCACTGTAACTGTTACAATATTGTACGCTGTTATGGTGACCTTAAAATTAAACATTTTGATTGTCATACCTCAATAAAGCTAAAAGAAATCTATTGAAAATCATGAAAACAATTTTTGAAAAAAAAACATGGTAAATGATATAACGTTTAACAGAGCCTGACCCTTGCAAAATGGGAATTTTCAGTTGTTTCAATGAAGTTATTTAAGATATTTACATAGATTCAACATTACATCTCACATCATGGCACACGCATGGATGGAGGGTGATGCTTGCAGTAATCGCTGAAGGGAGTCACACAGTGACATTTTCAGGGGTAAGCATGGACTCGAAGATAACCCAAAATGCTTTTGGCAAAACGACAGAGTAGGCAGCTGATTTGGTGGTGCCAGAAGGGAAAGATTCTGTGTCAACTGCTAGTGAAGTCTGAGGGTTTTAATTAGGACGTCCATGTGGATCTCCAGCTCATCTCCACCGAATTTTCAACTCAAGATACTGGGGAACTTTTTCCTGCAGGTAAACATCTTTTACTGTGATGGATGTCAGTATTAAGCATTTTTCTTTTCTTTTTTTTTTTTTGAGACAGAGTCTAGCTCTGTCATCCAGGCTGCAGTGGCACGATCACAGCTTACTGTAGCCTTAAGCAACCCTCCAGTCTCAGCCCCACAAAGTGCTGGGATTACAGGCATGAGACACTGGGTCTGGCCAGAATTTCCTTCTTAAAGTTTAGCTTAGAAATATCTCACATTCCACTGATACCACTTATATAAGGAATCAAAAGTTTATTCTGGAAATCCTGAAGATAGCCTGTCTCAGATCAGCTCATCTAACAATTACGATTGAGATAAAGGCAAAACATTTTATGGTAAAAACACAGAACATCTTGGAATAGTCATACTGTTAAATCTCACTTAAGTTTGAAATGAGATTTCAGGGCTCTGGTCTCTGCTGCTGACTATGGTCTGCCAGACTGTTAAGATGGATGGTGAGCACATTCCTACTGTTGGAACCAACTCTGTAAACAATTCTAAGTTGCAGCCATGCAGGCAATTTTATAATAGGTCCAGAAGCAACGTGAGATGCTTTTAAGAATTATGTCAACGGAGAAGGAATCTGACAACTGGGGCCAAAAAGGAAAAAAAAAAAAGGTTTATATATGTTTTAGGTTTAAATATGTTTCTTGCCCTTTAGTGCTAGGAAAAACAAAACAAAACAAAAACAAAACAAAACAAACCAGCCACTGTGGCAGAAACTACTAGTTGTTCTTGATAACCATTCTTTTCTACTTCCATAGTAATAGATACCCTGATTTTTAGATAGGCCTATAGATATTCAGAATTGATATCTCAATAGTTCCCAACCTTTAGCTACGTGTGGCCATGTGACCACGTTCTGATCAACGGAATTTCAGTGTAGGACAGCTTGGGAACCTTCCCCATGGTCTGTATGCTTTGTTCTTTTCTTTTTCTCCTCCTGCTGGCTGGAACGTGGAAATGATGGCTGGAGCAGCAGCAGCCACCTCAGCTCCTCAGGTGCCCCTGGGAATTGGGCTCCAACGTGCAGAAAGAGGCCAAAGGCACCAGGGCCTGTTCTGGCTTCACGGGGCAGGAGATGCCTATTTCCTAACTTTTACCTGAGGAAAAAAGTCTAACTTGTTTAAAACACTGTTATTTTGAGTTTCTATACTCATGGATATGATACTTTCAAGTTAGGAAAAAACATTCTAAAAAATACATTTCTGAAAACTTCAAAGCTCCTACACTCAGAAGCAAACTTATACAGAAATGCAGGTTTCTTCCTATAATACTTACCTTTCCCGATTCCATCAGGGGCAGGCTATGAGGGGATCCTCTTTCCACTAAGCGAACTCTGCAAACAGAAAGAGAAAATGTTCCTAAAATATTCCTAGATGTGTTTTCTGTCCAGTTTTCCCCTTCACCAATTCACATGAGGTCACAAGCCCGGCAGCTGTCCGGGAAAGCTGATTCTGAGCATCATCCAATGGCAAAGACAGAAGTTGCAAAAAGAACAACCCAGCAGCAGAGGAAACTGTACCCAAAGTAAGGGCCACAGAGAACACAGATGAAGCCACATCTCTCAAACCTGCAAAATAACTGGAAAAATGACTCTGAACTTAAAGTTACCATGAGTCCACTTAGCATTTTCAGAAAAGGAAAAGAACACGGATTACAGAGCATCCTTGAAAGAGCTGTGGGTCACCCATGACCGTGTCGCCTGGTCCTGAAGCACCGACGGCTGTCCTGTGGGTGGAAGGCAGGGCTAGGTGTGCAGCAGGCGGGAGCCCTCCCAAGACAGCACGTGCATCACAGCCAAAGGAGCAGAGGGAATTGCCGGGCCCTGACGGCAAAGGTACTCAGAAAGTAAACTCTTTTACTTCAAAGAATATGTAATGATAATTTAATCTTAAGAACTGCCAAGGAAATCGCAGCGGGTCACAACCAGAGCTTCGCTAACGGTCCTCCCAGGTGCATTATTTCTGTATTTTGAGGCCTTCACTATGGTTTTGCATTTTTACCAAGTGCCTAGTGGACCATGACACTCTTCGTTCACCTAAGGGGCAATTTTTATTTAAACAAAATAAAGCAAAGGAGAAAGTGCTTGAAGGCTTGAAGACGGCGTATCAGAGGACCTGCCTCCCACCTGGGGACAGGCTGTGCACAGGGGGCCTGTTGGCTCCTGAGACACCCTTCTTACCATCCCCCACTGATGTGTTTTTTGTTTTTTAAAGAGACAGGGTCTCACTCTGTCACACAAGCTGGAGCACAGTGGCACAATCGTGGCTCACTGCAGTCTTGACCTCCTGGCCTCAAGCAATACTTCTACCTCAGCCTCCTGAGTTGCTGGGGCTACAGGTGGGTACTACCACATCTGGCTAACTTTTACGTTTTTGTAGAGAGGAGATCTCACTATGTTGCTCAGGCTGGTCTCAAGCTCCTGGTCTCAGGTGACCCTCCTGTCTCAGCCTCCGAAAGTGCTGAGATGACAGGTGTGAGCCACCATGACCAGCCCTCACCGAGATTTGAAACACACCAGGGACCCACTCTCAGGCACTCGGCACCGCAGTCTTCCTCTGTAACTGACAGATGTGCCACAGGAGGAGGATGAAGGGTAGGGAAGGGGCAGGAGGTACCAAGAAAGAAGGCTGAGTGTCACGGGGCCCTGAGGGGCCAGTCCAGCGCAGCCCTCTGCGTGGCATGAGGGTGGTTGCGGAGGGTACACACACCTCTGGGCATGGGGGTGTTCCTGCCCCCACAGGGGGAGGCACCCGGCAGTGTGGAAGGTGGCACCGGCCTGACGTCCTGCATGTGCCAGACATGTGATGTCAATAAATCAGGGAGCAGCGCAAAGGGCTTGACAGGGCCTTGGCCGGCTGCACTGCTCCTGCTGCACCTAGGGCTGTCTGCAGTCAGGGGCACCATCTCCTCTGGCTGTTCAGTGACTGAGGCCACAGGACAATTTCCTCGCACCCAGCCGGGCGTGACTTCTCTGGTTGCTGCAGACAGGAGCAGCCTGTGCCAGGGAGGATCATCTGTGGTGGAACAGGGAAGGCTGGCAGCACTTTCTCTTCTGCAGGAGACAGGAGAAGAGACGCTGGGGAGGGCACCTGTGTGCGTCAGCAGAAGTCTGATGAGGGAGGAGGACTCACTAGAGCCATTTCAGATCAGATGAGAACCATTAACTCTGTGGTGTGTCTCAAAGGGAAACCTTGATGCCAGCAGCCGGTGAGGACGGCCAAAGAGCTCACACGATTCAAGCTCTTATGGACTATGCCGATAGGCTTGATGACGCTAACCTCCAAAAATGCCTTACTGGCTGTTTTCACACAGAACTGCAAGAAACTAAAGAACTTTTAGGAGCCAGGTAGCATTATGCTAATTCACGACTTGCCATGAGAGAATACCTAGAATTTGTGGTGCAACACAAACGTGCTGTCCTTTGGACACTGACCACGGAGCAGCTCACAGCCAGAGGCGGCACGCTCACACTTGGGATGTCGGCAGGATGTGGCCATGCCAGGACAATGCTGCTGACTCCTTCCTGCTGTGCCAGGAGGCCCGCACACGTGCCCTGATCTGAGCGGCCAAGTGGAGTCAAAGCCGGCAAACTGTGGGTTCCAGATTGGGACTATCTGCTCCAGATGAAGCCAGCAGTAGAGAAGCCAGACCATTCAGGCTGGGGCAGCGGCGAGAAAGGGGCACCTGAAGATGGTGAGGAGAAAGAAAGAACGAGAGGGGGTCAGATGCCCCCACCTCAGCACTACAAAAGCCAGGTGACCAGCCAGGGAGTGAAACTCAGCCAAAACCAAGGGCTGTTTGGGACACACACCATCTCTGTTTCTACGCCCAGTCCTCAGTCATCTCTACTTCAGGACGTTCGAGATCCTGTCGCTGGCCGGAGTCAGGTGCACAAGGCAGCTCTGGGGAGCTGTTGCTATGGGGATGACTTCAGACAGGGTAAGGGGGTCACTCAGGAAACAAGGCTCTTGAGTTACAAAAGCGAAGGGCAAATGCCCCAGGGCTCCGCCAGACAGGGCCCAGGCTCTGCAGCATTCCCAGATCTTCCTTATCTCCATCCTGTGGGTTTTTACCTTGGCCTGTGCTCACCTACTTAGGGGGCGTGCAGGAAAACAAGACAGGTGAGGCTCCGGGCAGGTGTGTGCTGGCCAGCGCCTTGCCCTCCGGCCGCATGTCCTTCACTCTCTCCGGCCTCTGCCCCCATATTGACCCTCAGCCTCGCGAAAGGAAGCAAGACAGAATCTCAGCTGATAACCTTGTCTGAAGTGTTGAAAACACGGAAGATCATCAAGAATTCCCTCTCTGGTTCATGTGAAAAAGGTGTGCTTCATATGAAAACAGGCATAGGATGCTAAATCACTCAGGACGGTCCTGGATGAAAAAGCTACATATCCTGCTAGCAAGTGCCACACAGGAATTCCTTCTTCTACACCAAGGGGAACAATATCCACGCAGCCAAGAGAGGAAAAAAGCTACCCCCTATCTAAGGGCAGAAGAGATGTCTTCCTAAAGAACCAGCAGATGTATTTGTAACAGACACATCCAAGGGCTGATTCCCTCCATGTGCAAAGAACTCATAGAAATAAAACCAGGTGATCTTGGTTGTTCTCAAAAGTAGTGTTCTCCACAGTTACAGAGTGGGCTGAGTTAAGACCCAGGTCAAACTGTGCTGCTTGGTGCCGACTTTCTCAGACTGGGGATCACATGCAGGCATCACCGGGTTTGGGCAAATTCAATGAGCTATGGATCTGAAGTGCTTGCTTTCCGTGAGTTATGAGTAGCGGTGATTATTAACACTTCTCGGTTAGAACCAGGTTGTAAGGTTAAAACCAAGGTGTTGCCTGGCACACGAGAGTGGGGCTGCTGGAGGGAGATACAGAGGTCTGTGGACTCCGGGAGCCACAGTGGAGCAGGAGGACTCCATGAGGGAGGGAGGAATACAGGCTCAGCCAGGCTGGCCCTCTCCCGCGGGAAGTGTGACTGAGCCACCAAAAGAACCAAGTGATGCTGTAAGAAGACTCTCATCTTCCAAGAGCCATCGTGCCGAGGCTGGTGTCCAGCAGAGCTCACCTTCTGTGAGGGCACCTTCCGCTCAGGTCACGCTGCAAAGTCAGCTTTAGACAACTCAGGGCTGAGGAAACCCGTCAGCTCCAGATCCGGAACTTTGTGCCACTTTTCTTGCTGCCTCCAACGTGCATTACTGCTGCCCAAATTGGCTCCACGAACCATTACTAGGTGAAAGTCGGTTTTAAACAGTGCACCTACTTTCACATCAAGGCTACAATTGAACCGAGTATCTGAATAAACTTTTCCAGCCTGGCCTCTGTCTCACCCCTTATTTCTCTCAACTCCAGTATGAATCTTGGACTTGTGGGGAATAAACTGTCTTTTCATCCTATGCTGTCAAGTGGACTTGAAGTTAAACTTTTGCTAGAAAAGCAAAGAGAGAGTTGACATGAGGGGACTTGCTACTAGCCTCTAACTTGCTCTGTTCTTGAACTGCCCTCAAATGGACTCGAACTTAGCAACCTGTTTTGCTGGAAGCAACATCTCAGAAGGCCGAAGCCGCGATGGCGCCGTGCAGCCCTGAGTGGGAACGAACGCACGGCTGTCACGAGAGGCCTGTGAGGTCTTCATTCTTCACTCGTGCCTCCCAGCATCACACGCCTGGCCTCCTGGGAACGGGCGGGAAGGTGCTGCTGAGATAACCAGGTTTTTCGTCATTTGTCTAAGGAGAGCCATGGTTGAACTTCCCGCTAATCCTTCCCCACAAAGCTACTTTATCCAACTGAGATTCTCACCAAGGAGCAAGGAGCCTTGTCTGAACCATGCAAAGGGGTATGAGCACACCTGCCCTCTGCCCAGGACCACCACCCCCTGGCAGCACCCGCGGGCTGACAGAGCATCCGTCAGCACACCAGCTTCGGAGACGTGACGACAACCAAGAAACAAATAGCACTCTCTGCCCCAACAGAAGTGCGCCGGCAGACGGCAGCACTGTTCCCGCCAGAAAGACGACTGCTTCAGACCAGGGCAGCCGGAGCCCCTGACCAATGCCCCGAGGTGGGGCACCTGATGCAGATGCCAGCAGAGCACCCACCGGAAGCCCACCCTGCCCGCCCACGCCACTGCTCAGCACTGGCCTGATGGTCACTCATGACCCGAAGGGTCCAGCACCCTCTGCACCTTCAGTCTCAAAAACTGGCTTGACAGACCAGATGCAGACGGAGCTGGTGCTGTCCTCAGTGCCAACTCTGTGGCATTTCAAGGGGAGCAGACAGGACACAGGGTAACCCAGTCATGGAAAGCTGAGCTGCAGCACAGCCACACTCGCAGTTTGAGGATGGCATTTATGAATGTGCCACTGAAAAAACAACCAAAACTTTTACTTAAGATTTTAAACTACACCTTCTTCCAAAATTAATTTGAAGTATTTAAAATACCCAGTATTATAAGACCATCTGAACAATAAGCTTTTAAAAATCCCCAAAGATAGAGGGGAAATTAAATACTCAAAAACTTTAGATTAATTAACAGGCTGTGACTGAGTCTAGTATGCAGCTTCCTGGCAGCTAAGGCACACAGAGGATGAGGCAAGTGTTACTGTCAAAGTTGTGATTTTAATATCTTGCCATTTCCTTTGCAACCAGTGGAGCATGTAAGAGTATTAAAATCACAAGGAACAACAACAGTGCTTAAAAATAAATAGGCATGTTCACACATCCAAAACCACAAACAAAACCAAAAACAAATGCACTATTATTTCCACAGGAGGTCCTCCCAGGACTCAAGCCCTAACGAAAGCTACAGATGACCGCAAGAGACGGCCCACGGTGGCCACCACCAAAGGCTAAGGGCAAGCAGATCTCGATCATGGAAGTCCAGAAACAGATACCAATCACCCTGAAAATGGGCAACGAAAGAAAACAGAGGAACGTTTTCATCTCATCTAACTGCATTGCACAAATGAAGTACCAAAGCATACTTTATGTACTTTTTTCATTTATAAAATTATAAACGTAACTCCCTCCAATCCAGACTCTTCTGTCCATCCTTTTCCCTTTTCTCTCCCTCGGGTGGGAGAGAGCTGTGTTTTCTTCCCTTAAAAGACACCATTTGGAGGCATGGACTGAGCTGATCTTGCAGCCCAAACTGCCCTCTTCCATCTTCTTCCAAGGCCAGATGGGTTTCAAGTTTCAGAAATGCTCAATTTCTGAATGCTAATCCCGAGCACAGACCCCTGCTACCTAAGATCCTAATCACATGCATCAATATGCTAGGTGCAGTGGCTCATGCATGTAATCTTAGCACTTTGGGAGGCTGAGGCAGGAGGTTCACTTGAGCCCAAGAGTTTGAGACCAGCCTAGGCAATGTGGTGAGACCCTGTCTCTACAAAAAATGCAAATATCAGCAAGGTGTGGTGGTGTGCACCTGTAATCCCAACTACTGGGAAGGTTGAGGTGGGAGGATCGCTTGAGGCAGAGGTCACAGTCAACTGTGATCATGCCACTGCACTCTAGCCTGGATGACAGAGTGATACTCCGTCTAAAAAAGAAAAAAGAAAAAAATGCATCAATATTTCTGTGGCAAAGAGTGGGATAAATTGTTTATCACTTTATGTCCATTCATAAGGTTTTCATGACATTCATTCGCATTGAATTAAAAAAAAAAAAACTTTTCATTTTTGGGAACTCCTTGGTTTTTAAAAAAATACTTTCTGAATAAGACCTCAAAAGCACAGGCCACAAAAGCAAAAATAAGCAAATAGGGTTAATATAACTTAAAAGCTTCTGCACAGCAAAAGGAAACAAAGTGAAAAAACAACCTACAGAATAAAAGAATACATTTGCAAACTACTCACCAGACAGGGGATTAATATTCAGGATATATAAGGAACTCAAACATCTCAACAGCAAAAAAACAAACAAAAAACTGATTTAAAAATGGGCAAATGATCCAAACAGACATTTCTCAAAAGACATAAATGGCCAGAAAATACATGAAAATTGCTCAACATCACAAATCATCAGAGAAGTGGAAGTCTTTTTTTTTTTTTCCAAGTGAAAGCAAGTTTATTAGGAAAGTAAAGAAATAAAAAAATGGCTACTCCACAGGCAGAGCAGCAACAAAGACCGCTCAGCTGCTTTATAGTTATTGTTACTTGGGAGGTGGAAGTCAAAACCACAGTGAGATATCACCTCACTCCACTTAAGATGACTATTATCAAAATGACAAAAAATATCAAATGCTGGTGAGGATACAGAGAAAGGGGGACTCTTACACACTGCTGGCAGGAATGTAAACTAATACAGCTACCATGGAGAGCAGTATGAAGGCTCCTTAAAACACACACACCCATGGGAAGCCGAAGCGGGCTGATCACAAGGTGAGGAGTTGGAGACCAGCCTGGCCTATATGGTGAAACCCCATCTCTACTAAAAAAACACAAAAAATAGCTGCGCGTAGTGACACACGCCTGTAGTCCCAGCTACTCAGGAGGCTGAGGCAGGAGAATTGCTTGAACCGGGGAGGCGGAGGTTGCAGTGAGCTGAGATCGTGCCACTGTACTCCAGCCTGGGTGACAGAGTGAGACTGTCTCAAAAACAAAACAAAACAAAACAACCCTCCCCACTCCATACACACACACATACCAAACTACGAATAGAACTACCATATGATCCAACAATCCCACTACTGGGCGTTTATCCAAAGGAAAGTAAATCATCAGTGTAGTGGAGAGACACCTGCACTCCTCTGTTTACTACGCCCGATTCACAATAGCCAAGATATGAATCCACCCAGGAGTACAACAGCAGATGAATGGATATGGAAGGTGTGGTATGTAACACTGAATAGGATTCAGCCACAACAGAGAATGAAATCCTATCATCTGCAACAATATGGATGGAAGCACAGGACATTAAGTAAAGTGAAATAAACCAGGAATAGAAAATTAAATACTACACGTTCTCACTCATATGTGGAAGCTAAAGAAAGTTGATTTCATAGAAGTACAAAGTACAACAGGGCATAGTGGAGGCTGGGATGGGAGGGATGGGGAGAGATTTGTTAAAGGAAACAAAATCACAGCTGGATAGGAGGAAGAAGTTCCAACGTTCTGTACCACTGCAGGATGACTATAACTAACAGTAATTTATTATTCAAATAGCTAGGAGGAAGACACCAAACATTTCCAAAGAAATGATGCACGTTCCTGATCTAATATCCTGATCTGCTCACTACACGTTATATGTATCGAAACATCACTGTGTACCCTATGAGTTGTACAATTATGTGTTAATTAAAATAAAAAAGTTAAAAATATACTTTTTAGGAGTTTCAGATTTAAGAAAAATTGAGCAGATGGTAGAGCTCCCACATTGCCCTACAATACAACCCAGTCTCAGAATGCGCGCACGTCCAACATTAGTTAGAATTAGTGAGCCAACACTGAGATGATTTAAATCTATCCTTTACTCAGTCTTCCTCATTTCCCCCTAAAATCCCTTTCCTGTCCCAGGATCCTACCCAGGATTCCACATGACAATTGGCCGTCACGTCTCTTTGGGCTCCTATGGGCTGTGACATTCTCTCAGAAATGTCCCTGTTTTGCTGACCTTGACGGTTTTGAGGGGACTGGTGAGGTGTTTTGTAGGCTACCCTTTGGTTGGGACTTGTCTTGTTCCCAACCAAAGGGTAGTGTCTACCCATTGTTCATGGGTAGACACAGATCACAGGCATTTTGGAGAAAGGCCTCAGAGATGAGCGCCCTCCCCATGGCATAATATCAAAGCCCCTCTGCTCATCACCGCTGACGGTGACCTCACATTTAGCTGGGTCACGTGTGCAGGTTTTCCCCCATCCCTTCCACATGCCCTCTCTGGAGGCATTGCTCTGCACAGCCCATGCTGGAGAGGAGAGGGTGTGTGCTCTCTTCTTGGCTTTTGAGATGTGAGACTGCAGGCCTCATGGAGGGCACAGCCTCCCACCTCTAGGTAACCAAGCCCATGCCCCAGGCCCAGTAGCTTGGGGATGGGCAGCCGTCTGACAGAGAAGGTCTAATGATCATGGGGCTGCAGCATTCTCCTAGGTGGAATGAGCACAGAGAGCTGATCCATTTGCACAGAAGTGTGCACAGAGCAGAAAAGCAAGGTGACAAGGGGACTCCTGAGGCTCTTCTGGGCTTTGCTTCCAGGCCCTCCCTGTCACTGGGCTGCACCTCCACTCCACCCTCCAGTTCCTCAGGCACCTCTCTCCTACCTCAATCTTCACTTGCTGAAATGGTCCAACTTGGTTTCCGTCACTAAAGTCTTGACTAACGTAGAGCAACTTTCCCTTTTTGAATAAGACTAGAAAGACTTGAAAAATAATTCTAGATTTGATGTTTATGAGCATGTGTAAAAGTTTTTTCAAAATAATTTCAAAATTATAGTAAACTTGCAAGAATGAAAACAGTATAAAGAATACTTGTAACACAGAGGTTCATTGCTTGTTAATATTATGTTCCATCTGCTTTAGAATTTGCACTGCCCACCACCCCATCTTACCCAATATGCACACACAGTTTTTTCTGAACCATTTGAGGGTAAGTTAAATACATCAAGGCCCCTTTACTCCTAAGTATTTAAGGGTGGATTTCCTGAGAATAAGGATATTATCTTACTTATGCACAGAACAGTTATCAGTTTCAATTATTTTAATATTGATCCAATATTTAATCTATAGCCTCTTTCCAATTCTTCCCATTACTCCAGTAATATCCCTACAGTTCCCACCTTGAGTGCAGGGCTCACCCTAGCATCAGGTTTTGTATTTTGTTGTCATTTCTTTAGCTTGCCTTAAATGGGAAGATTTCCAAAGTCTTTTTTGTCTTTATGACATTGACATTTTTGCCAACGTCATGTCCCTGCCTTTAAAAAATATTAAAAATTCTTTAACTCAAAGTGGATCAATGACATAAATGTAAGAGATAAAACTGTAGACTGTTAAGGGAAAAGCCTCATGACATTGGATGTGTCAATTATTTCTTGGCTACGACACCAAAAGTATATGCAGAAAACAGAGGATAAACTGGACATCAAAATTAAAAGCTTCTGTTCATCAAAGGACACAATCGACAGAATCAGCAGAGTGAAAATGCGACCCAGGAAATGGGAGCAAGATTTGCAAATCACATATCTGTTAGGGGGCTAATACCGAGATTATGTAAGGGACTCTTACAACTCAACACCCAAAAAACCCAAAAAACAAACCAAACAAAAAATCCACTCCAGTTAAAAAGTGTGGAAACACTTGAATAGTCATTTTTCTAAAGAAGGTATACAAATAGCAGTTGAGCATGAGATGCTTGACAAGACCATCACTAGGAAAACGCACACCAAAGCCACAAGATGGCATCTCACATCCATTAGGATGGTTACTCTCAAAAAAAAAAAAAAAAAAAAAAAAAAGAAAACAGCTACTGTTGGTGAGCACATGGAGAAACCAGACCCATGTGCACTGCTGGCGGGAAAGTAAAACGATGCAGTGGCTGTGGAAAACAGTATGGCAGTTCCTCCAGAAATTAAAAATAGAACTATTGTATGGTTCAGCAATTCCACTTCTGGGTATATACCCAGAAGAACTGAGACCAGGTCTTCAGCAGTATCTGTAAACCATGTTCACAGCAGCATCAGTTACAACAGCCCAAAGGTGGAAGCAACCCAAGTGAACATTGGCAGACAACGGATGAGCCAAGTGTGGTGTATACGTACAAGGAAATACTATTCAATCTTAAAAAGGAAGGAGAATTTGACATATGCTACAACATCGATGAACCCTGAGGACATGCTGAGTAACATCAGCCAGTCACAAAAAGACAAATACCACAGGACTGGACTTATATGAGGTACCTACCTAGGTAGTCAAATTCATAGACAAAGTAGAATGGCGGGTGCCAGGGGCTGAGGGAAGAGGGATGGAGAGTAGAGGTTTAATCAAGACAATATTGAGTGTGTGGAGAAACCGGAACCAGTCGCGGCCCTGAGAGTGTGGAGAAACCGGAATCAGGGAGGCCCCTGAGCGTGCGGAGAAACCGGAATCAGGAGCGGCCCTGAGCGTGTAGAGAAAGCGGAATCAAAGGCGGCCCTGAGCCTGTGGAGAAACCGGAACCAATCGCGACCCTGAGCGTGTGGAGAAACAGGAATCAGAGGCAGTCCTGAGCGTGTGGAGAAACTGGAATTAGGAGCGGCCCTGAGCGTGTGGAGAAACCGGAATCAGGGGCGGCCCTGAGCGTGCGGAGAAACCGGAACCAGGCGCGGCCCTGAGCGTGTGGAGAAACAGGAATCAGAGGCAGTCCTGAGCGTGTGGAGAAACTGGAATTAGGAGCGGCCCTGAGCGTGTGGAGAAACCGGAATCAGGGGCAGCCCTGGGTGTGGAGAAACAAGAACCAGGGCATGTGGAGACACCAGAACCCAGGCACAGCCCTGAGCGTGTGGAGAAACCGAACCGAGGCACAGCCCTGGGTGTAGAGAAACAGGAACCAGGAGCGGCCCTGAGCGTGTGGAGAAACCGGAACCAGGCGCGGCCCTGAGCGTGCGGAGAAACCGGAACCAGGCGCGGCCCTGAGCGTGCGGAGAAACCGGAACCAGGAGCGGCCCTGAGCGTGCGGAGAAACCGGAACCAGGAGCGGCCCTGAGCGTGCGGAGAAACCGGAACCAGGCGCGGCCCTGAGCGTGCGGAGAAACCGGAACCAGGAGCGGCCCTGAGCGTGCGGAGAAACCGGAACCCAGGCGCGGCCCTGAGCCTGTGGAGAAACCGGAATCAGAGGCGGCCCTGAGCGTGTGGAGAAACCGGAATCAAGCGTGGCCCTGAGCGTGTGGAGAAACCGGAATCAAGCGTGGCCCTGAGCGTGTGGAGAAACCGGAATCAAGCGTGGCCCTGAGCCTGTGGAGAAACTGGAATCAGGAGCGGCCCTGAGCGTCTGGAGAAACGAATCAGGAGCGGCCCTTAGCGTGTGGAGAAACCGGAATCAGGAGCGGCCCTTAGCGTGTGGAGAAACCGGAATCAGAAGCGGCCCTGAGCGTGTGGAGAAACAAATCAGAGGCGGCCCTTAGCATGTGGAGAAACCGGAACTCACCCTGAGCAGCCAGGCAACTCCTTCTCCACAGAAAGGACTTGAAAAGCATCTTTTTGTTTATTAAACAGAAAAATAAGCTTTTCTGTTTATGTCAACAAAAGAACTATCAGTGTGTAGTCCCTAAACCCAAAGAGAAGAGCGAGTTTCCAGCAGGAGGGTAGGCTCAGCAGCATCCACTGGCACTCAGCGTGGAACATTAGGGTGGGGTCATAGGTGGCCTTGCTGGGTGCCACCAGGGAACTGTGGGGACATAGGGCTTTGTCTCTCATGAGCCAGCAGATGAACCCAGACCCTCTGAGGTGTTCAGCTGTCTGGGGAGAGGGCCGTGTGGTGGCCACAGGTGAAAAGGGTCAAAGGAGGATTTTTGTTTTTGGACGGCATTTGTCATGTCATATTTACATTCAGATAGACGACTTCAAAGATAAGGAAACACTGATGATGTCAGAGGGAGGGGATGCTGGTCAGCCCCAGGACCTTGAGCAGACAGTAGAGGGCTGGGGTCTGGGGAAGGTGGAGGGGGTCAGGAGAAAAGGCAGCTGCAGGGGGTCATAGTGGGTGGGAGCTGCTCATTGCTGCTTAATTGCCTCATTTAGGAGATAAACTGAGGCCCTCAAAGGTTTAAAGTTACACTGATATGGCAAAGTGAAAGAATAGAGAATGGGATGTAAAGACTAAAAATATTAATGAGTTTAAACATGGACACAGCCTCTCTGGGATACGGATAGTAATTCTAAAACAGCAGAGACAAAAATATTTTGGCAATAAGCCTGCCTCTTCCATCTCCTGAAAACATGCCTTAGAGGGTCAGGACCTGGGAGCCCGCCTCTGGGAATTGCGTCCTCACCCGCTTGTGGGGTGGCCACGGTGCTCCGTGACTGCTCTCCTTCCACACACACCTGGCCAGGGGATTTTTGGAGTGGGGAGCAAGAGAAGTGGGAGCTGCAAACCAGGCACCAGGAGAACGACAAAGCCTTGCAGGACATTGTGTCCAAATACCACAAGTGACATAGTGTGAATGTGAATTCTTTATTTTTCATTCGGTTTTCCCCACTGG
Organism: Theropithecus gelada; assembly: GCF_003255815.1. NCBI lineage: Eukaryota > Metazoa > Chordata > Mammalia > Primates > Cercopithecidae > Theropithecus > Theropithecus gelada. The sequence continues at coordinate 243,042 of NC_037677.1, forward strand.
TTTGTGATCTGTTTTCAAGTAGACTGCAAGTTCTATTTAAGGAATCATGAAAGCCCTACTGTCCCTTACCCGATGATCATCTCAAGTTGGGCAAGACGATGGATTAGGAGGCTGTTCATGCCTGAAGACAGCCAGAGCAGAAAGAAAGGAAAAAAATATAAACTAATAAGAACAAGGCATTTGCATGAATACATACACACAATCGTATATCCATGTAAAGGTATAACTATATCAGATAACTGTACTGAGACAGCTGGCCAGCATTGTCCCAAGTACCTGACACATACCAAGAATCCTCCTAATGACTCTAGGAGTGGCACTGCTTCTGCCATTTCACAGGCAGAGAAAGTAAAATACAGGAAGGCAACGTGTGCAGGATCACATGGCCAGAAAGTGATAGATCTGAGGCCAGACAATGGGTCCTGAGCCTAATCCAAGCACCTGTTAAATTCATTGCAGCCAGACAAACCACCCTGAGGCTCAGCTCTGGTACCCAAGGGACGGGGGAGTGAGGGTGAGGCTCCTGGGTACACTGCTGGGACAGTCACCTGAGGATCGTGTGACACGCTGAGAAGCCACAGGTAAAAAGTACAGTAATGTCACTCAACAACAGGGAAACATCCTGAAAAACGAGCTGTCCATTGTGTCATCATGCAAACACCACAGAGTGGACCTACATATGCAGGGACGGGGTAGCCTCCTACGCTCCTATGCTGTATGGTACGGCCAAGTGCTCCCAGGCTGCACACCTGGACAGCAGGTGACTATACACAATTGCAATACAACAGTATTTGTGTATCTAAACATAGAAAAGGCACAGTAAAACATGCTGTAAAAAGATAAAAAATGGTGCACCCATATAGGGAACTTACCCATAAACAGAGCTTTTAGAACTGGAAGCTGCTCTGGGTGAGTAAGTGGTGAGTGCACACAAAGGGCTACGACATCACCATACGTAGCTGTAGACTTCGTAAACACTGTACTTGTAAGCTAAGACATCACTTCACACATCTGTAGATTCATAAACACCGTACCCGTGGGCTAAGACAACACCACACACAACTGTAGATTCTTAAAAACTGTACTCGTAAGCTAAGACATTACTGCATGTGGCTCTAGACTTCGTAAACACCGTAGTTGTGAGCTAAGACAACACCACACGCAGCTGTAGATTTGTAAACACCGTACTTGTAAGCAGACATCACCGCACACAGCTGTAGACTTCGTAGACACTGTACTCGTGAGCTAAGACATCACTGCATGTGGCTGTAGATTCTTAAATACTGTACTCGTAAGCTAAGACATCACCCACATGCGGCTATAGACTTCGTAAAGACTACTTGCAAGCTCAGACATCACCGCACGCGGCTGTAGATTAATAAACACTGCACTTGTGAGCTAAGACATCACCACACGTGGCTGTAGATTCATAAACACTGTACTCATAAGCTACACTAAATCTGTAAGAAAATTCCTTTGTTAAATAAATTAAGCTCCATTTACTGTAACTCTATGTTGTAAATTCCTTAAAGCTTTTTGACTCACTTATAAAAACAGAGTAAAACATATTGTACAGCTGTACAAAAATAATTTATCCTTATATCAAGTTTTCTATTAAAAGTTTTTGACTTTTTAAACTTTGTTAAAAACGAATACACAGACACACATTAATCTGGGCCTTCACAGGGTCAGGATCACCAAAATCACTGCCTTCCACCTCCACATCTTGTCCCACTGGAAGGTCTTTAGGGCAGTGACATGCACAGAGCTGTCATCTGTGTGAACAATGCTTTCTGCTGGATTCCTCCTGAAGGACCGGCTGAGGCTATCTTACAGTTAACTTTTTTATTGTAAGCAGAGAGAATATACTCTAAGATAACGACATTAAAGGTAAGTATATAAAGCGGTTACACAGGTATCTTATCACAATCCAGTATTATGCATGTACTGTGTATGATCCTACATGTTATACGTTTATACAACTGGCAGCACAGGTTTACGCTAGCATAGCCACAAACAGGTAATGTATTGCATTATGATGGCCACAACATCAATAGACTCCATTTTCACAGGAATTTTTCAGCTTCATTATAGTCTTATGGAACCACTATCATTTAGGGAACACCGTCTTGGAGACCACTGTGGTCTGTCATTGACAGAAATGGCACTATGCAGCACATGACTAATTCAGTAAAGGGGCAGGAGCTCCACTGAGAGCCCAGCTCTCAGTCTGCTAAGACCACAGGCCGTGATGAGTGGACTAAAGACCACCTGGAGAACTGTGGCCCCCTCCCAGCAAATCCTTCTCATGTACACATGTATGCACACAAATGCACACACACTTCCACATGCATGCACATGTGTGCATACTTTTAACACAACTCCACATACAAAATACAAGGCAATACTAAGACTCAATGTGCATGTGCACATGCACACACATGCAACACACACAATACATAGCCCACACATCAGCACTAACTCATCTGCATGCACACATGCAACATATTTGCACACACATAAAACACTTGGTACACTACACTCACACATGCAAACTCACACTTGAACACACATGCACATGGGAGTGCACTTGTATTCTTGCAAACCCTCATACACTTGTACCACACACAGGCACCCACCCATGCAACACACATGTGCATACTCATACTTGCATGTACTCATGTTTGCACAAATATATGCTGCATATTTGTATGCACACACACATGCAAAGTCATAAATGTGTACATATTTGAAACAGTCACACAATTGCAACATACTTGCAACACACTCATGACACACACATGCACGTCTACACTTGCAGCACACACACTTGTGCACATGCATGTGTTGAAACATGCAATATTGCACACACATGCACACTTGTAACACACAACAGCATATATACACAACACACTTGTACAAACTCATACTGTCATGCATATATGCACTTGTACTCACATCACTCACCCACACAACACATAACACAGGCAAGCTTGCATATGCACAAACTCATTCACATGTGCAGACACTATTCACATACTTGCAACACACACATCCATGTATTCACAGCACACTCACATGCACTGAAACACACACACACAAGGACCTGACCGGGTGAAAGGCTCTTGTTAAGCTATTTGTCTTTATCTCTGTCTTCACTCCCTCCATTCTGCTCCTAAGTCTGAAGTTTATTGATGCACTTTTATTCTGTGCCCCCTGCTCTCAGGATCTTGATACTTGGACTAACACTGAGCAGGAATTAATTTAATATCTATGCTTTTCTGGTAATACCCTTTAATTATGACTTCAGGTTACAAGCCCTGAGGAAGCTAAGAACGTTTTCATCCTAGGACTTTACACCAATGTAATGTTCTTAAGATATAAAAAATTGCTAAAACTATTTCTTTTTCTTTTGAGACAAGGTCTTGCTCCATTGCCCAGGCTGGAGTGCAGTGGTGTGATCATGGCTCACTGTAGCCTCTAACTCTTAGGCTCAAGCAGTCATCCCACCTCGGCTTTTTGAGTAGCTAGGACTATAGGCACATGCCACCACACCTAGCTCATTTTTTAAAAATGTAGAGATGGAGTCTTGCTATGTTGCCCAGGCTGCTCTCAAAACTCTTGGGTTCCAGTGATTCTCCTGCCTTGGCCTCCCAAAGCACTGAGATTACAGGTGTGAGCCTGTTCCCAGCCTTAAAAACCCCATCTTCAAACGCAGACAAAAATATATATATATTTCCTTATCTAAAGTCTGAAAAACTAAAGTGTTCATGGAAAGACCAAATTGGAAGTCATTGAGAGACTTACGAATTCATTTAAAATGAATTACATTGTAAAAATATTTTTAAAGTGAATAGTCACTTTCAAATAGTATTAACACAATTTCATCATTTCCTTCCTGCACATGTGGGACTGTAATCTGTTCCAGAAGCAGGCAGTGTGTGTCTCCTCAACTCTGTGATGCAGAAATGCTCTCCATGGTGACCTGTCACAGATGCAGGCAGGTCCCACCCACCATGGCTCCAAGAATAAAAAGGGCATCAGAAACAGAGGCAGAAAACCAAGTAGAAATGGCTAATACACCTGTTTAACCACTGACTTCCACAATGGTCGTCTTCCTCTGTAGGCTGTCTTTCTTGTGTGTGTGCACATTCATATTCTCTTCTCAAGGAAATTGCATGTGCATACCAATAAGCTAACCTTCTCCACAGTAATTAGACGATACATGGCCAGGTGCCTTGGAGCTCCCAAGTGAGTGTGCCATTAAAGCAACAGGAACAGTAATTAATCCTGTGACAGACCCTAATGCAGATCAAGTGAGAAAACCACCATCCCATTTTTATAGGAAGAGTAACAAGAAAGAAAAGGGTCAGTGCTTTTAGTGGCTCTCATTTCACTGCCTCCCGACTGCTGGCCTTGGACTGTTGACTTTCTCACCCTCTGTGGTCAGCAGCCCTAGGCCAGTGGAACAGAAGAGGTGAGTCCTCTGTCATCATCCAGCTGCTGGAGCTCACAGTGACAGCATCGGCCCCCGTCCAGCTCTTCACAGCATTCCTTTACTTTGTCCTCACAGGTGCCCGGGAAGACTGGTTTTACTACACCTGTTCTGAGCACCTCCCCCCCTACTCCCCAAGCTCCTGCTGAAATGTGATCCCCAGGGTTGGAGGTGGGGCCTAATGGGAGGAGCTGGAGTCATGGGGACAGATACCTCATAATAGACGCAGGCCCTCCCTGCGGGGGAGCAGGTTCTTGCTCTACCAGCTCCCAGGAGAGCCGGTGGCTAAAGGCAGTCTGTCCCCTCCTCCTACCATGGATCTCTTCACTTGCGGCTCCTCTTTCCCTCCACCATGAGTGAAGCTCCCTGAAACCTGACCAGAGGCAGATGCAGGCACCACACTTCCTGTACAGCCTGCAGAACCCTGTGCCAAATACACTTCTTTTCTTTATAAATCACCCAGTCTCAGGTGTTCCTTTATAGAAACCGAAACTGACTAAAGCAAGAGGGAAGCAGGTTACAGAGCATAATACCTCGTTCCCAGAGCAGCTGAATTCTTACCTGTGTGACCCAGAGCCCCCTCTGCCAGTGGCTGCAGCATGAGGTGTGTTACATGCTAGTAAAGGTCGAAAGTGATGCTGCAGATTAAAGCTGGATGTATTTTTACTTGGGAATATTTAAGGGAGGTTTAAGGAAGGAGAGGGCTTTGGAGCTGAGCTTGGAGGACTGGAGGAAAGGCCCCTGGGGCCAGACTCCTTGGAGGTGGGCTGGGGGTTGCGGACTGTGAGTAGGTGGTGGGGGCATCAGAGAGCAAGGCTGGGATGCCACTGAGGTTCTCTGCACTGAGGGTAAGGGAGAAGGGACCCAGCCAGACGGAGGGGGCCACAGACAGACCCAGTCAGAAAGGTCAGAGAGAGAACATCACGGAGAAAAACCTGAAAGGAATGAGAAGAGTGAGAGCAGCCCCAGAAGCCAGGAGGGAAGGGCAGCGTCTCCCACCCGAGGGCATGCGAGGAAGACTGGCACATGGTCCATCTAGAGAGCAGCAGGGAAGGTTCAGGGGTGCCTGGGCAGGGCCCAGTGAAAGGAAGTTGCTCTGCAATGTAGAGCCAGACTTTGCTTTTCTTCTTTGTATGTAAAATGCTGAGGATGGGGGTCAGGTCTGAGTCTTGTGAAGATGTCTGGCATCCAAGGAGCTCCGCTCGGCAGTGCTCAAAGGTGAAAGCCTAGGCCAGCGAGCAGCAAGAGAGAGCGGCGTGGGTGCCAACCAGACCCACGCAGTGGTGTGTGGGAAAGTGAACTGCACTGCAAGCTCCTGTTCCCTACGTGCTCTCACTTCCATTTCAGATGCTTTCCAAAGCACCTAGCAGCCTAGTCAGGGAAAAGGTTACTCTTTGAGGGCCAGGCCACAGATAGAACTGCATACATGTGTTATTTGATGAGATATTGCTCACTTCTCCAGGAAGTCATATAATTATGAGATATTTTCCAAAGAATTCTTACAGGGAGTTAAGTAGACATGCTTTAAAGCCCAGAAGTGATTATTTAGAAAATCGTATGCCCAGAAACAAGTTATCTACTCTAAAACTACATTTCTGATTTTTCTAAGTGTTCCAGACTGAACTTTGTCCCTGGCAGCTGGTGGCCTTGGGGGCAGGCGTTGCCTCTGGCCCTCAGCCTGCAGGGCCTCCCGAGGGCTCCTAGGGGGCCACCACTCTTCTGTGATTTCATAACTGTGCAGCCAGTGGTTCTGTCGACCAGAGGGCCTGAGGGAAGAGCCACAGGGCCAGGCATGCATCTACAAGTGTGAACCGTCAGGGCGGTCGTGGCTCCTGGCCCTGGCACGTGAGCTCTCAGCCACTGGCTGTCCCATGCAGGCTGTTGGGACATCCCTGGCATCCCCCCACCAGATGCCAGCTGAGCCACTGCCCAACTTGTGCTGATCGAAAATGCCTCCAGGCACGCCAGACACCCGAGGCACAGGCACACACAGCAACATGTCAGGGAGCGGCTGCTGACGGCGGTAAGGGAAGACAGCACGTCCCACACACTTCACCTAAGCACAATGAACGGGCACCTCCACAGTCGCCAAGCGGAAAATGATCTGTTTCAACGGGTGAAGTCTGCAGTAAAAATGACGCCTTCTTTCCTTCCTCTTTGGCATCTTAGTGGGTCCTCCTTGGTGGGCAGAGATTCCTCTGAAGGGCTTCTCACCCTGCTCAACCCCATCCCTGCCTTCTGGAGTCCTCACACACTCACCAAGAACTCCACTTTTCTTCTCAGGGGGCGCTTAGGAGGCCACATAGAGAAGGTAACCTGAACCCTAACCCCTAATTTAAGCACCTTCACAAAACATCATGTAAATAAATGTGGGCAGGATGCTGACATTCTACGAGGGGGGCAAAATGGTGCCTAAAATAGGAAGGAAAAGAACCAAGTGCCTGCCTTCCGGTGAAACAGTCAGATAAAGCGGCTCTGGCCACACTCCTGCTATCACACCGGCCACTGCCATCCTGCAACAGAGTTTCTTTCTTTTTCTTTTCTTTTCTTTTTTTGAGACAGAGTCTTGCTCTGTCTCCCAGGCTGGAATGCAGAGGTGTAATCTCAGCTCACTGTAACCTCTGCCTCCCGGTTTTAAGCAATTCTCCTGACTCAGCCTCCCAAGTAGCTGGGAGTACAAGTGCCTACCACCAAACCTGGGTAATTTTTAGTGGAGACGGGGTTTTGCCACGTTGCCCAGGCTGGCCTCGAACTCCTGACCTCAGGTGATCCGCCTACCTCAGCCTCCCAAAGTCCTGGGATTACAGGCATGAGCCACCGTGCCTGGCCAGAGTCTTCAATTGCAAAGTTCAAGCCAATGCCTAACTCCACCACTTCACTCATGAGACAGTCACACTCTGAGCAGATAAACATCACGCGCACCCCTTCTTCTAGATGGACACCTGCATGCAAGGCCACAGAACAAAACATAAAAAGGAAAAGAAAAAACCCAGAAGCGTACAGTACCTGTCATGTCTCAGGGCTCTCATGTCCACATAGACAGTGGTTGGGTCAGGTCCTGAGGTTCCCTGCAAGCAACAACACAGAGTGGTTAACTCAAGTTTACATGGAAGGAGACTGGGGTCTGTGCTTCTACTAGCTAGGAAACATTTCTTTGGTAAAATGTTAAAGTGAAAAATAAAACTAAAAGCACTTAGACCAGCAATCTCTGCAAGGCACCTGCTAACTTTCAGTTTGATAACCTAAATTCCAGAAGGCATATCTTATTAGGATAATACTGGATTCACACAGCTTGACCGCCAATATATAAAAATAGGAAACAAAGGAGACAAGCCACGCACTGTGCCAAAAAAAGGGAAGGCTGAAACTGCCAAGACGGCGGCTGCAAAAGCAGGTTGGAAGGATATGAAGCATCTGTGCAGAGAAATTTTTACTGCATGCATCCACCTTTAACAACAAAAGGTGTACTTTAAGGGCCCAGGACAGTGAAGCAGATGCATGATGTGGATGGACAGGCCAGGGAGGAAGAGGTGAGGGGAGCATCTTGCTCCTCCGGGCTCTGCTTGTGCTCTGGCTCTCTGGCCTGAGGAGGGCATTTTCGGCTGAGACATAGGTCAGAGAAGGGGTATTTGATCCTGGTAAGCTGGGCAGGACTTGGTGGTCTGAGCCACTGGGCTGTTGATTTTACACAGGAGTCCAGAAATCTTTTCTTGGCACCGTAAATTGCTTGAAAAATTATACCATGCTGGCTTCTGACCAGTGGCCTCTGTCCACAGAACAGCAGTGTCATGAAGGCTGTGTTAGAAACCAAAACTGTACAACCATTTTTGGGGAAGGCAATACAACACCTTGGTTGGAAAAAGACAACCTACAATAAATTTGCCAAAAAATAAGGGAGCCCTTCAGAATTCATTTGAAGAATTACACTAAAATTCTTCAGGAGAGAATTCCAAATTTTGTACTAAAGGCACACAATTTTCTTATATTGCTTATATATAAGAAAAAAAAAAAGACAATGTCATTAAAACATACCATAGTACTCAATAACCCTGGGCCCTGGTATCTCACCACCGAGATAGGGAAAAAGAACAGCACATGCGAGTCAGCCTCCCGGCAGACGCTCCCAGTGACAGCTCTACCCCTGCTGCTCAGCAAAGCCACGCCACAGACCAGTGCCGAGCGGAGAACCGGCCACAGTGAGTAACACGAAATACAGCCATGGAGATCAATTAAAAATAAGTAAATGGAAAACAGGTGGAGAATTAAGTAAAACAGAGATGAACCAAACTGGCAAAGGAACCACTGACCGCGCACCCCGGGAAGACAGCGTCGGCTACGCGTGAGGCCTGAACGTGACACTGCCCGGCAGGCAGCACCCACGATCACAGGGTCTGCAGACCCCCGGCCAATCTCTGCACTCAACTGCTAGTCTGTCCCATGGCTGGATGCGGGCAAGGCAGCGGGGCTGGGCAGGGAGGCATGGGTGTGACGGACAGGAAAGTCCCCTACCTGCTCGGCCAGGGTCCACAGCCTGTGAGGCTACAGCAGCAGAAGGGTGAGGATGAGAAGAGAGGAGAGAATACCAGACAACAGAAACCAACACACACAACACACAGACACACATGACCCGACAGTGAAAAATGGGATGGAGAAGAGGGAGGGGTGGGGAGGAGAATGCGAAAAGCAGGAAACAAAATGAAAAGAAGATCAAAAACAACATCAAATATGGAAATCATTAAAATTAACCACTGTACAAGACTAAAAGAAATGTTTTAAAGATGTCAGCATATCCACGGAGCAACAGAAGAGGGCGAAGCAGGTGACTAACCACGGCGCAGGGACCCGAGTCACTTCGAAACACAGAAGGTAAATGGTGGCACTGCACCGTCTCACTCACAGCACTCTGAGGGACGTGGGAGTGCAAGTTTCATTTGCTAAATCGGCTGAGGTAGTTCCGAGGTTCTGATTCCAGTAACAATGGAGAGCCTGTAAGCTTTTACACCTGAAATTAGGGCACTAGCCCTCTCCACCTAAACGATGAGGCAAAAGGAGAGGCCAGCGCGCATCTGAAAATCCAGCGCTGGGCTCTCACATGGTCTACTCAGCAGCCTCAGGAGCAGTTTTCACCCCAGCAAATGTGCTCTGTTGCTGTTCCCCAAACAGAGACACCAATTTCTGTTTTCTCCTCCTCATCATCCATGGCTGTGGTCCCTGCCTGCTACCCGTATTAAATCATCTACCCCAGCTGCTGGACAATTCCAGAAAGCAACTTGGGCAAGCTCTTTGGATGCAAGGTATTTTTCCCTATGTGACTTAGCTGTCTTTCCCAAACATTCCCCAGAAGTACAAAGAGTAGAAGATTTTTCACAGGTGCCTGGACTGATGCACACCTGTCCTTCGTGTGTACGGCCCAGCACCCACCCACACCCCCATGACGACAGGAGGCAGACACTAGAGACAGCAGCTGCAGCCGCAGTGGTGGAAAGGGAGTTAAGTGTTTTTCTTCTGGCTGAAATTTGGTCACAAAGCCAGATGGAAAAACTGCCACCACTCACAACAGAGCCAAGTCTATGAAAATAAGCAACGGTTCAAGATTTTAAAAGGAAATTATGATTCCACTCTTCTCTGTTACTTCACTACGGTAATTATGGCTACTGCTGTCTCTCAGCATCCTTATGTTTAAAAAAGAGAGGAAGGGCATGAAGAAAGCAAATAGCCAATAAAGGTGTGTACGCTACACATAGTGGACTTTTACTGAATATATTCGAGCTGAAGCAATGATTTAAATAATTTCCTTCCTTCATGATTCCTTGAAACCTAAATATTAACTGGAACAAAAATAAGTCAGCATTCTCTCTAAATTATCCAAGTTCAGAAATTGTTACAATGGCTCAAGGTGGTATCTCAGGAAAAAATGTGCATGGCTAGTACCTCCTTTCCTATCTTGTACCACGTGGAGGAGGCAACACTGCGCCTGAAGCCAAATAGGCCTGAGCATTAATAGAGAAGAATACGTGAAGGAGATAAAGAGGTAAGACACAGCTGCTTCCAAATTATAAAAACCCCTGAGGTAAAAAGTCTGAAATTTCAAGATACATACTGAGGGAGTATTTATCATATTGCCAAGGAATGCTAGCCAGTGTTTCCTTAAATACAGAGATCCCTAATGCCCCTCAGTGTTTAAGGATCAAATACTTGCAAAAAGGACCCACAGAAAAACAGCATTATCCATTCCAACTAAAGCTCAATCAGAAACAAAGGTAAAGCATTTTTGAAATTGCAAGTTCCATTAACGAGAAAAAAGGATTCACATTAAAATCCAGTTATATAATAAAAATGTTAAGCAGTCAGCCTTCCATATCCATAAATTTTGCATCTTTAGATTTAACCAATCTTGAATCACAAATATTTGAAAAAATTGCACCTGTACTGAACAGGCACAGACTTTTTCTTGTCATAATTCCCTGAACGATATAGTACAACTGTTTACACAGCATTTACATCATATTCAGCATCACAAGTCATTAGAGATGATTTAAAGTACACAGAGGATGTACATGGGTTCTAGGCAAATGCTGAGCCATTTTCCAGCAGGGACCTGAGCGTCTGCGGACTTAGGTATCAATAGGGAGTCTGGAAACCTGTCCCCCACTTAGGGACAAATGTATATACCAAAAAGTAAGTTTCTTACTGACATAAAAGTATTATATCAATTAGGTATTAAGTGCTTATTGCACAAATGAGTCATATTTAAATCTCAGGTGAAGATATACAGACTCACATCCCAAATATCAGCACAGAAAACACAAAACAGGACTAATTTTAGCATTTAAGCTGACTGGTGATTTTACTATTTAGCAATTCACACACCATAATATTAGCACAACCTAGTACTTGCACATAGGGCTACAGTAAGTAGAAATGTGTGAAAGAATGAACAAACTCCAAAGACCTGATACTGGGCTTATGTACTACGCTGGGTAAAAAAGCTTAGGTTGCATGTCTCCAGGCAAACGACACTCTTCAAATTGAAAGGGAAAATGACACAAAAATTTGACTACCTCTTTGTACTCCTATTTCCAAAAGAATTTCTCTATTTGCATTAAAATGTGGGGGCTGTGGAAATGTCACCGGCTTAGAGAAGCCTTCATGATGTACTCCAAGTGATCGTTTCAAAACGATTAGCTAAATATGACAGGTCCCTGCCCTAAGCCCTCTAACAATTTCCCACTGATCTTGGGAAAAGGACCGGCGCTTGGTGCAGCCTTCTGTCGTCCTCCCTCTCTGGCCAGCCTGGACTCTTCCCATCTTTCCTGACCCCTCCAAAGTTGCAGGGGCTTCAGCTCAGCTTCCCTGGCCAGAGTGCTCTTCCCTCTGCACTCTCATCACCGCTAACTCATCTTTCTTAACTCGGCACCAGCCAGCATTCCCTTAAAGAAGCCTGACAGGGAGGTTGGCCTCCCTGTGCTGCACCGGATCACCCAGCAGCTGGACGCCATCCTTCACAGGGTCTGTGGCCAATGTCCGCCTCTCCTGGGCACGGGAAGGCACCAGGACAAGGCTGGGTCTGTCCTCATCTGCTACCCCCTGCTGTGAAATACCTTAGATTAGGTAACAGGCTGTTCACAGCTCTGGAGTCTAGCAAATCCCAGATCGAGGCACCTGCAGAGTGGATGAAGATGCTCCTTTAGGGCGGAAGTCTCATTCATGAGGGCTCCATCCTCATAATCTAATCACCTTCTAAAGGCCTCATGTCTTATATTACTGCGTTAGGGATTATAGTTCGACATAGATGGTTTGGAGGGGGGACACAGACATTCCAACCTCAGCAATCACGTCATCCACAGTTCATTTACTTGTCACGTCCTTATTGGTGCGATTGCTGTTGGTTCTTTACTCGTCCCTTTTGTTCTTTGTTCCTCCCTTCCTGCCTCCTTTTCTCATGAATAGAATATTTATGGTATTTCATTTTACCCTCTGTGTATTTTTTGCATGATTTATTGCATTCTATCTTCACATAGTGTTATACATTATGAAAACGAAGATTCTTGCAATGGTGCATTTCCAGGGCCCGACTTCCTGTTCTCATCTGTTATTCCTACACACATTATGAACACCTCAGCAGTTCATATTTTTAAACGGTTAATACTTTTAAAACAAACTAAAAAATATTTACATGTCTACATATTGATAGATTCTAAAACATTTTCTTGTATTGACTCTTTTCAGTGTTCTTCATTTCCTCTTAAAAATTTGGGCTTCACTTTGCTATCATCTGTTTTCATCCTGAGACATTCTTACGATTTCTTGTGATGCGTATTTGCTGATGGATTCTCTAGGTTGGCTAAGTATCTGCTTTTCTCTTCCATTCTGAAGGATCTCCTGCTTCCAGCATTTCTGATGAGAACTCAGTGTTGTTTTTACTACTTCCCCCTACTTAGCTTTATTTCTGCAGGGGCTTTAAGATCGACTCTGCCATCGACTTTCAGTGTTTGGACAACAATGTGTCTGGGTGTGGTTCTTCTCATTTACTGTGCCTGGAGTTCACTGAGCTTCCTGAATCTTTGTGTTGATTCTTCCCTTCGCTCCTGGCCATAGTTCTTCAAATTGTTCTCCTGCCCCATTTTCTCTCACCCACTCCTGCGGGGGCTCCGATCACTACAGGTATGTTAGACCCACGGGCCTCAGACACTCTGTTCCACTGTATTTTCATGCCTTTTCTCCTTGTTTTATGCTTAGGTCATTTCTATTGGTCAGACTTCAAGTTCATTCAATGAGTCTTTCCTCTGCTGTATCTAGTCTCCTATTAAACCATGGGAATTTTATTTCCAATACTAATTTTCATTTCCAGCATTTCCATTTTGTGTTTTTCATAGTTTTTATCCTTCTGCAACACCCCTCACCTCTTCATAGATGTTGTAGACCTTTTCAACAAATTCCTGGCCTCACCTATCACAGCTATTCCAAAGTCTCTGATAATTCCAGCATGTCTCTTCTACTGACTGTTTTAGGGGCCGTCTCCTCTCATGAACATGAGTCCAATTCTCTTGCTTCTTTGCAGGTCTTTTAAATTTTGATTATATAACACAATGTTTTATGAACAACAAAGACTGTATTTAAAAGAACAGTAAATATTAAATAACATTTATCCCCAGAAAAGAATTTACAAGTCTATGGGCAGGACCCGGATGCTGGGCCTGACACTGACCCTGGAAGTCTTCTATGCTTCACGGCGAGGACCTGCTTTCCAAACGGCGGGAGACTCCGCCCACCACTTCGCTGTTGGCTCTTCAGGTAACTGGGTGATTCTCTCTTCAGTCTCACCCCCAGCTTCTTCTATTCCACTGCCACACCCCCAGTCTTTGGAAGGCAAATATATTACACATGGTGAAGGGCAAGGGCGCTGCAGAGGGATGTGCTATGCCCTCATCCCACCTCCGTTGTTGAAGCATAAGTGGAGTTCCCACAGTGATCTGGGCCACCCTGGAGGGGTAGCCAGCAGCTCTGCTGGGTGATCTGGGCTGCCCTGGAGGGTGCAGCCAGGGCTCTGCTGGGTAATCTGGGCCGCCCTGGAGGGGGTAGCCAGGGTTCTGCTGGGTGATCCGGGCCGCCCTGGAGGGGTAGCCAGGGCTCTGTTGCTCACCTCCCAGCCCTCAGGAGCCCCTGCCTTTTGCACACTAAAGGTCCAGAGTGCCTCAGAGAAAATGGATCCACTTTTAGGGCTCCCCTGGGATTCTCATCTACCTTGCTAACCAGATACTGCCATTTATGTTTTTTAAAAAGTTCAGAAACCTTTAAAGCTTTATCATTTTTTATGGTAAATTCTTTCTCCTGGTTCCTCTGCCATGGGAAAAGCCACATACAGGTCTCTTTTCTCCTCGGAAGAAATTTAATTCATTTACATTTGGGTCTTCAACTCTCTGATGGATCTTAAAAACGATGAATCTGTGTATTAACCAGATTGTTCCAATGGTTATGGTCGGAACAAGAGTCTCTTGTGACTTCTACATCTCAATAAAAAATGGAATTCAGAAACCTTCAAAAAATTTGCAAAAATCACATTGAGCTTGTTTCTATGTTTGGCATCCAATGGGTGGATCTGGATGTTGTCATCAGGCGTTGATGCAGGTGACAGACTGTCAGGAAACGGGGGGCTCTGGAATGGATTACTGGTGGGGTGGGGGCCACAGACAGTGTGAACCCAGCTCAGGCCACCCACCAGCAAACTGGTCATCAGGAGCACCACACACTGGCTTTCATAGTTTGACTGAAGCACGGCGATGCCTGCTCATTTACATATTGCCCATTTCTGCTTTGAGTGGCACAGCAGAGCTGAGCAGCTGTGCAAGAAGCACCATGAGGCTGGCAGCCTGGACGCCGTGCTCTGACACTTGAGAGAGGGGGCCTGGGAAGGCTTTAGCTTAGGGGCTGCCGAGTCACAGAGCAGACGAAAGCACCCAGACGGACGCAGCACGACTGTTTTGTTGTACTGACTGAATGATGAACTCAGATTCTTGTTTTTTGGTTCAAGACACAGACTAAAAGCCAGGAATGTTCTGTGACTGTGACAGAGAATCCCTCGCTGAAAGCCAGGCGAACACTTGAGGCTGTGGAGTTAACCCCTCGGACCCTCTTCACGATCTCCTGGGTCCCTAAGACTCTTCTGGTGGTGATTCCAACATTCCTGGAGACAGATGGAAAGACTCACTTAGCAACTTGCAGATCCCACATGATTATCTGTTCAGTGCAGTGTCCACCAGCGCCTAGGGCACGTGAGACATCCAAAAACACTGGTAGAAGAATTTGAATGTTCCTCCTCTTTTCTCTCTCTTCATCCCTCAATTGTAAATTTTACAATTCCATCTGTAGGTCACAGAATGCCAGTGATGGAGCTGGGGGAAGAGGAGGCATCACCTAGAAAGCCGTGGGTTTGACGCTGGTCATGGTAATTCCAGAGGCTTTAGCTTGTTTCCCCTTTGCATGAAGGGCGAGTGCCTGAGTAGATGTAAAAGCAGCAGCTGCATCACGGTGGTTTTCTAGGGCTGTGGAGAGCATGAGGGCAGGACGAGAATGCAGCGATGCTGGGCAGCGAAAGGGAGGGGCGGGAGCAGCCGCCAGCTGTCACAGTTTAGTCACCGTACATCTCTACCTTCCTCCTGTATCAGGAGAACTCCACTTTTTGAGTCCTGTTTGGATACAGAGCCCTTGTGGCTCTACAGGAAGTAAAAATACCAGAAGACCCCTTCCCAGCCTTCCTGGAAGCTAGGGTGTGGGGAGATGACTAACCAGTTGCATCCATTTATAGGACAAAGCAATTGGGCTCTTGCCGTCGGCAGTGAAGGTGTCCTGACATGATCCAGGTTTGGGGAATGCCATGCTGGTGGGGAAGTCTCGTGTTCACAAACAAGGTCAGCAGTGCAGACTTCATGTTCTACCTCACAAGAACATGCTACTGCACAAGCGGCTCCTAGACGCAGGGTCCCAACGCTGGTCCTACTCCCTTGGTGGTTCTGAGAGCCACCTATTGGTGCCTCAAATTGCCAAAGGAGGTTTCCATTGCTTACAGGTCAGAAAGCTGACTGATGTGCAGGGTACCTGGAAGACGGTTTCCATGATCCCCAGCACTGGCTGGGACACCGTGTAGCAGGAGAGGGCGTGAAGTTCCTGCTGACGGTGGCTCATTCCCTGAGGCTTTCAAAATCCCCAACAGCACCTTATTTATTTCCTTCACCTAAAAGCAGTGTAGGGGGACAAGGAAACTGAGAGCTCAAGTTAATGCAAGTCTTATTACAACTTTATTTTGAGAATTACTTAAGATTTACATCATCTCCTGAGCCTTCCACATTTCTTTTCCTTTTTTTTTTTTTTTTTTTTTTGATACAGTCTTGCTCCATCGCCCAGGCTGGAGTATAGCGGCACGATCTCAGCTCACTGCAACCTATACCTCCCAGGTTCAGGCGATTCCCCTGCCTCAGCCTCCCGAGTAGCTTGGATTACAGATGTGTGCCACTGAACCTGGCTAATTTTTGTATTTTTAGTAGAGACAGGGTCTTACCATGTTGAGCAAGCTGGTCTTGAACTCTTGACCTCAAATGATCCACCCGCCTCAGCCTCCCACAGTGCTGGGATTACAGTGTGAGCCACCATGCCCGGCTCACTTCTTTCAACAATCCATGACTCTTTCTATTACTAGGGTGGCTGTATGTCTCTTTCGTTGTGAGTTTCAAGAGTTAAGGGTCACTGCAATAGTTACTATTGATTTAATCCCACAAAGCTACTTATAATAAAGCTGCCCTCTTAGATAAATCAGGTATTTTTCTATATAATAAAAATCAAAGTTTCTGTTGATGTTTTCTTCCTAGTAAATAAACAACCGAGGTCTCTTTTGGAAAACAGAAGACCTCATGTTTTTCTTCCCTTCTACTAGAAGGAGGATGCTAATTTTTCTGTTACAGTGAACAATATCTCTAAATCTAATGCAACAAGAGACCTTCCAGTTTACATTTCTGAAGAGTAATTGTGGCTGTGAGAAATATATTTCCAAGTAATAAATGACACCTTCTAATAATACTAAAAGAAATTTATGTGAAAGCTAATTAAACACAGAAGTCATAATTTGATCTTTCTAATGTCCACTTTTATCATAAATTCAATAAATTCAAATTGTTTTAAAGTCATTTTTACAGCTAAAGATTCTAGGAAATGTTACTCCTAAGAGTAACAAATAGCTTTTACTTCTAAATTTTGTTCTGTTTTTACCTCCTAGCTTTGTCAATTAGGAAAGTTCACTTCTCAGGGCCTCCATCTCTCATCTTCAAATGACTGAAAGGGCCCTTAGGGAGCATGGGAAGACCTAACTAGAGGCTGTCTGAATCCAACAGTCAGACCTAACTAGACGCTGTCTGAATCCAACGGTCAGACCTAACTAGACGTTGTCTGAATCCAATAGTCAGACCTAACTAGACGCTGTCTGAATCCAACGGTCCAATGCAATGACTAAAGAATGTATTTTTCCGGTGTGAATGTCTCTTAAGGTGCAAGCCCCAGACTTCCTATTTGAGATGAAAATGCTGTTAGAAGGTTGAAGAATAGTAAACCCTGGGTTTTCACTTGCAAGGAACAGTTACAGATGTCGTATGAGCTTTTAGCTGCTGAAGATTCACACCAGGGGTTCATTTTACAGAAAATTCATCATGCCAAGTCATTTTCCACGGGAGACTACACTCTAGTCAAGTAACTATATGTTTCATTTCTCTAATGTAAATTGTATTTATTACACAGATTGGCAGTTAAAAGAATCAACTTTGGGAGGCCGAGGCAGGAGGATCATGAAGTCAGGAGTTTGAGACCAGCCTGGCCAACATGGCAAAACCCCGTCTCTACTAAAAATACAAAAATTAGCTGGGCGAGGTGACAGGTGCCTGTAATCCCAGCTACTTGGGAGGCTGAGGCAGGAGAATTGCTTGAACCCAAGAGGCAGAGGTTGCAGTGAGCTGAGATCATGCCATTGCCCTCCAGCCTGGGTGACAAGAGCAAGATTCCATCTCCCAAACCAAACAAACAAACAAAAAACCCCAGAATCAAATATCAGTGCTTTCACAAAATGTATACAACATCAAGAAGTGACTGTGATGATGTGAGATGGCACTGGACACTCAGGGAGGGAGATTCTTTTGTAAAACTGTGCTCTTGGTTGATTGTGGTGGCTCACGCCTGTAATCCCAGTGCTTTGGGAGGCTGAGGTGGGAGGGTCACTTGAGGCCAGGAGTTCAAGATCAGCCTAGGCAACACAGTGAGACCCTGTCTCTACAAACAATAACTACAACAACAAAGAAAAAACTGTGTTCTGTAACACAGCTGCTCACAGAGCAGAAGAGACATGCATATGTTGATAAATAACTATAAAGCAGGTGGAAAGTGCAAAGGAGGAAGAACGAAGTACGCTGGCAATTCAGAGGAAAGAGAGCATTGCAGCTGACAGAGGTCGAGAAGGCCCCATGGAGGGGACTCACGCGGAGAAGCAGGACAAGGGCAGAGGAGAGTCCATCCAGGCCGAGCACAGTGTCCGGGTTATGAAGCAGAAGGAGGAAAGACTGCATGAGAAAGTGGCTTAGGAAAAACTGCACGAAGGGGAGGCAGATGCTTGGGGCTGGATGGTGGGAGGACTAGAGCACCACTGATGGAGCCGACTTTTTCAAAGTAAAAACAAATGCCCAGTGTGTCTCTGTACACCTGTAACGTTTCGTGTATCAGGTATGTTTTAAAAAGTGCCTGTCCGGGTGCCAAGTCAGCACTGGTAAAACTGCACGTGGCTTCCCCCTTGAGGATGCAGCACTGCTCAGTAGCACCGGAAAGGCCTTTAAATCCTGCAGTAATAATACTCATGAACTGCGCAGCTCAGCCTTCCCTGAAGACCAGGACCCCCTCTGACAGTGATGACCCTGACACCTCCTAAGCCCTGTTGCACACAGGTGAGGCTCCCTCTCTCTTTTGGACAATGTTCCTTGCTGAGTTTGCTCCCTATCTCCTGGAGACAAAACTCTTTCCTCGCTCCATCAGGCTTCCTCCACCAGAGCACAGTCAGGGAAGGCCTGCGGGGACTCCAGCGAAGCCAGGAGAAACCAGCGCTGCTAGAACGCAGTCAGTCAGGGGCGCCGGGGCTCCAGTCGGGAAACCAGCGCTGTTCGAATGTAGTCAGTCTGAGAGCAGACACCCCCCAGCTTCCATACTCATTCACAATGCTGTTGCTTCAAACTGAAAACTACATTTTTCAATATCTTTAAATATTTAGGTACAAGGTTTGGAATTTTGGGAGTATCTTAATTTTTTGTTTTTTATTTTTTACATCAAATGATTAATTGTGATCATCTCAGGGTAGATGGGTTTATGAGTGTTATTTATAAGCTAAAAGTATATTTTCTGATTTTGTTTTCTAAAATATTCTTGTATAAAGAAAAATAAATTCAAAGTACACAAAATTCAGAAACATTTCAGGCTTTCCTTACTACCACTCGTAAGCACTCAGTGTACATTTACTGTATCAGGCATGTCCTGTGTGCTGGGCTCTGTGGAGAGCCAGGCAGCGAGAGGTGGTATCTGCCTCTGGATCCTGGGCTTCTCCCGCTCTGCTTGTTTGCTATCACCAACATGTAAAATTTTGCAAAAATTCCAGAAAATGAGTGTTTCCAAAGACCAGCTCTGCCTGAAGCCTTTTCACTTACGGTTGCCTTCACTGGACTTTTGCATGGCTCCGCCCTTCCAGTGTGCTCTGCTGAAGTGTTCCTGACCGCCCTCCCCCAGAATGCCTCCCCATGCCCATGGCACTCTAGCCTCTCACTGCTCACTTACTAAGAATGAGTCGCTTCCTGAAAAAATTACCTACATGCCTACTGTCCATCTCACTATGAGAAATGTTTGATGATGGCACAAACTTTGTCTTAAGTTTCTTTGTAGTAAAATTTGACCTAGGCTGACATGAGCCCCTTTAAGTCTGGGTCTCCTGCCCTTCCCTGCTGCAGGAACACTGGCACATGTGATACTGAACTGTGGCATCATGCATGGCATCTGTGCCACGTCACCTCTCACAAAGCCAGAAACCTAATTCTGAAGCGCACCTGCCCTCAAAGCTTCAGGCAAGGGGAGGTGAGCCTGCATTGCTTTGTACATAAATTTAATTTCTCTCTGCTAGTAGACACTTGGATACCTCCAACTATTTTCCAATTCAGATAAGGAAATGCTGACCGAAAGGAGTTATGAATAGGTCAAGCAGAAAACTGAACATGGACAAAAATGCTTAAAGATGCTGCCAAGATTGCAAAATAGTGCCATGACCCATGATTAGCAATATTGAATTTTGACTCAGCGGTCATACTGATGAACTTGTCTTCTGTACAAGAACCTATTGCTATTCCCCATTAAGAATACAGAACTGGGCTCAGCACTCTCACAGGGCACATTCATTCAACATCCAGCATGTGTCCGGCCCTGCCCCGGTGCTGAGGTAAGGCCGGTGGCACACTTCAGAGCCTCGCGGAAACACCAGCACACCAACTGTTCTTCACGCCGTCACTTTCCTGCAATTTTTTTCTTTCACCTCCATGTTTTCGTTCGTTTTTAGTGTATTTTATCTTCTCCCACTGAGCGTACTCCTTCCCTGTAAACCATCTTAAAACATTTTGGGGCCAGGCGCAGTGGCTCACGCCTGTAATCCCAGCACTTTGGGAGGCCGAGGCGGGCGGATCATGACGTCAGGAGATCGAGACCATCCTGGCTAACATGGCAAAACCCCATCTCTACTAAAAATACAAAAAATTAGCCAGTCCTGGTGGCGGACGCCTGTAGTCCCAGCTGCTGGGGGAAGCTGAGGCAGGAGAATGGCGTGAACCTGGGAGGTGGAGCTTGCAGCAAGCCGAGATCGCACCACTGCACTCCAGCCTGGGCTACAGAGCGAGACTCCATCTCAAAACAAAAGAACAACAAAACAAAACAAAAACAAAACAAAAAAAAACCATTTTGGATCCAGGTGGATAGAAATAAATAACAAATGAAAAAGTAAAGAAGAAAATAAATGTACGTACTCTACAAGAGGCCAATTTTGCAACACAGGTTGAACTCTGCCACCTGTTGGAGGGCGCAGTGCTAAGTGTTACTGTCTGCTCTTCTCCCTTCAGCCCCACCCCGACATTTTAAGAGACAAAGCCAGAAGCAGCAGCCTTGCCGTGGCCAGTGCCCGTCTCTCACAAATCACTGATTTGCTCTTGCCCGGGGGTCCCTGTCACTGGTGGGCAGAGACAAGCGGGACGTCACACTATTGCTGAACTGATTTAAGAAGCAGACTTCTGCCGGGCGCGGTGGCTCACGCCTGTAATCCCTGCACTTTGGGAGGCCGAGGCGGGCGGATCACGAGGTCAGGAGATCGAGACCATCCTGGCTAACACGGTGAAACCCTGTCTCTACTAAAAATACAAAAAAAAACTAGCCGGGCGTGGTGGCGGGCGCCTGTAGTCCCAGCTACTCGGGAGGCTGAGGCAGGAGAATGGCGCGAACCCGGGAGGCAGAGCTTGCAGTGAGCCGAGATGGTGCCACTGTACTCCAGCCTGGGGGACAGAGTGAAGACTCCGCCTCAAAAAAAAAAAAAAAAAAAAAAAAAAAGAAGCAGACTTCTGCCTTTCCTGTTTCTCCTAATGGGATCGATGGTGATAAACACTTATGAGGAACAGAAAAAGGTGAATAGGGAGAGAAAACTTCAATATTTTAAGAACTAGGTTGGTGAGATAAATCTAATTCTTCAGATGTCCTCTTAGAAAAGGGTATTAATTTTAACCATAGGACAAGGTTTACCTGACTCTTGAGAGAAATCTGGTAATTTATAATTTCTTAAAAATGAAGCTATTGTAATAATTAAAAGAGAAGGAAGACAGAAGCAAGGAACATCCCATGTATGAAAATAAAAAAAAAAGGCCAGGTGCGGTGACTCATGTCTGTAATCCCAGCACTTTGGGAGGCCAAGCCAGACAGATCATTAAGTTGATGAGATCAAGACCAGCCTGGGCAACATGGTGAAACCCTGTCTCTACAAAAAATACAAAAATTAGCCAGGTGTGGTGGTGGGCACCTGCGGTCCCAGCTACTCGGGAGGCTGAGGTGGGAGGGTTGCTTGAGCCTGCCTGGGAGCGGGAGCGGGAGCGGGGGCGGGGGCGGGGGCGTCGAGGCTGCAGTGAGCCGCGATTATGCGTGATTACGCCACTGCACTCCGGCCTGGGTGACAGAGTGATACCCTGTCTCAAAAAAAGAAAAAGAAAAAAGAAAATCAAGAAAATCTTTCTGCAGCCACTTTTTCTGAAATGATCCTGGGCAGAGAGGAGGTTCCCTCCTGACCTAGTGGCTAACTCCAAGCACCTAGACAGGCATGAAACGCGCAGACGGAGCCTTCAGAGGCTCACCCAGCAGCAACCTTAAGCAATCACTCTGGGACCACAAGTAGGACAGCAGGTGGGCAGAGAGGGAGGTGGAGGTGACGCCCGCCAACCATGTGCCTCACCAGCACCTGCGGAGGGGGAGCCCTTCCTCTTCCAGGAAGCAGATCTGCAGCTCTGCCTGGGGCTCCTCAGCCACTGTTAATGCAAGGCTGTCTTGCCAGAGCCCCTTCACGTACGCCCGCTTCGCACAAGTGCAGCTTTGCTGTTTCTACACGGCCACTGCAGCAGCAAATCCCAGAACCTGCTCAATGTAATAAGTTCTTCCTACAGAGATCGTCTGCACACATGAGACCAAGTACTTCGAGGGACTGGTTTCTTGATCTGTCTAGTATCTAATCTTTAAAAGGTCCGACAGCAGAGGTCTGGACAAACTGTTCCTCCTGTCACAAAAGTTACAACGTTCCAGGACACAGTAAGTGCTATGAATGCTTGTTATGAATATGGATACGAACGCAGACTGTAGTGTAAAAACACAGAGATCTGCACCAACCACATGCGTGTGACTGAAAGATCTCTTCTGAAGGTAGCTAAGCATCAGCCCAGGGAGATGCCTGGAGCCAGTCGGCCGCGCCCACCCCGGGAGCTTCCAGCTCGGCACCGTGATATCGGCGAATCTCACCTGCAAGCAAATCGCCAGGTTCACCCTGCAACCGAACGAGGTGCTGACGGCCCGCGGGTGAAGGCCCAGGTCCTTAAACAGCTTTGAGAACGACTGTGTGAGCGCGATCCGCGGCCGCTCTTCCGCCACGACCACGCAGGTCCTCACTCGGGACAAGTCCAGCCCTCGTGCCTGGAGATAACGACAGAGAAACCAAGTCAGCCCCCACGGGCCGGCCAAGCTTGGAGTGAGCCGGAGACGCCTTCCCTCGGATCCCCACATAAACACTGGAAAACTCAACACGGCGATGCCTTTCCAGGGCCGCCTGTGTCCACTTCGTTAATGTAACAAACCCACAGTGGTGAAAAAGCACTCACACAGCTATTCAAATGATGAAGAACAAACAGCCGCCTGGAGCCACAGCAAGAACTGTGATGAGGAGACAGGTTGAGGAAAAGCAACTTCCTGGATGAGACGATTAAAGGCAGTTCGGGAAAGGAGAAGCATTTGATATATTCTTCTGGGCATGGATGTACCAGAACACACACTGGAGAGGAATGGGGAAAATCTACATATTTTAAAGAGATGGGGTCTTGCTATGCTGCCCAGGGGAGCTGAACTCCAGGGCTCAAGTGACCATCCCACCTTGTGGTCTCCCAAGTAGCTGGGACTACAGGCATGTACCACCACACCCAGCCTGAAAACCTGCATTTTAATATGTAGGAACATAAACCTAAATTTTTAGACTTCATAGACAGTGCTCCATTTATGCCCCATTACACCAAGAATTTATTCTCACTCTCAGCGTGTCTGTTTCTACAGTAAGCATAAGATTAAGAACATCTCAGTTTCCACACCAAATTCAGTCAGCTGAGCACAACAGCAAAAGTCATACAAGGATTTCAAGGAGTTAAGCACAGCTCACTCTGTGGCACTGCCCGGGCCAAGAGGGAAAACAAGGGAGTGATAGGAACGGCTTGTGAATGTGAAGGTGAACCGTGAATGACTGTCTTGGAGTGGAAGCCAGAACTGCTAAGAGGGCGGCCACCAAAACCCCAGCCATCAGGTCCTTCGAGTCCTTTCCAGGCAGCCTCCGCCCACGGACCACTGACAAGGGTCCTGAGCAAGGAGGACACACAGCTCTAGCTGACTTCAACACTCGTGCTGAGCATACAGACATGACTGCACACACAGAGGTAAACAGGAAAAACTCAAGTCTGGGGAATACGAATCACGTATTCACACGCGCGCATATCTGAGAGGTAAAGCACATGCAGCTGCAATAGCAGGTCTGAAGCCAAAGATTATAAATTTGGCTCCAGGTTCGTTCAACCTAAGAACCTGGAGAAGTCGCTTAATTTCTCTGTGATGTAAGTTCCTCAGCTTTAAAATGGAGACAATAACGGCTCCTATTTTAAAGAGCTATTGTAATGATGAAATGAATACGTAGTGACCCTCAACTATGTCATTATTTATTCTGGTTATTTATGTTTTGCCAACAGGAAGGTCATGAAAATGTACTCACGTTTTAATACAATATAGATGAACATGAATAATGCTGTGTAACTTTTTCCTATATAAATATAGAACTCAAAATGACTGCACAATTACTTATATTACATAACATTATCTTGAGGTTTGCTTTCCTGTTCAAGCTTTATGCATTAGGAAAACAATGCAGGACGGATAAATGTACTGTTGCACTATTGATCTGTGTGTGGATGCCACAAACACAAACACAATCCATGTATATACGAAGACAGACACACAATCCAAACAGTACAAAGTCGGTTGAAATTGAGTCAAAACTGGTCATATGATTATTCCCTCCTAGTTACTTGGAGCTAAGTACTACTTAATTTACCATGAAGATATACCTATCAAAACATCATTGGTTTAAATGGAGGGAAATACCATTATTCTTACATAATGGCAGTTACTTAAAAATAAAACACAACACTGTTAACTTAATTGTAAAATGAATTGAGCTTAGGGTCCAGACCCACAAATCAAGGTCTCCAGGAAAAATAGAAGTGAGTGCCTAAATTCAAACCTACCTTCGTAAATACCAGAGTCAGAACAAGTTACCATCACCTCGGAGCTTCTGAGCACCGAACACTTCAGAACACTGAATCCACCCAACAAAAACATCAAATTTAGGACCTTTCAAGTAGACCCAGAGGAATGATAGGCATTGAAAATATTTTACATTCTGGTTTGTTACTGTCTGTGGTCGTGGGGAAATAGTCACGTTAAAAACGTTTTCATATAAAGGCAGTTTGCAAGCTTCAGGTGACGTTAGATTAAACCCAGGCTTTTTTTTTGGAGGACTGTTTTAACTTCACCCAATCACAGACGTGCCTTCTTGGAAACGAGTCCCTGTGGGCTCGCGGGGCGCTGAGCTGCCAAGGGAGCTGCTTACCTTAAGGGACTCTGTTTGCGAGCCCAGCCCCTTGGTGCACAGCTCCATCACGGAGTAGGAGCAAAACGTGTCTCGGACTTTGTACTGACTCACGGCGAGAAGCCACAAGGCGGGGTTGGTTTCAAGCTCGGAGGGTGGGATCAGGATGGACTGGTGCCCAGAATACACACTGCAGAGAAAGAGGAGGCTGTCAGGACGGGAGCTCAGCAAGGCTGGAGGGCTCAGGGCAGCGCTGACTCCAAGGAAGAGGAGGACTTAGAACAGCCTGTGCTGCCATCTGTAGAAGGGGACAGTAAAACCAACGCTGCAAACTGCAACCGTGTTCACACGAAAGCCTTCTGAAAAGCAAATATGTACTACAGAATCATGAGGCAGTTACTACCACTTTGAACACACATTTAAGACTACTAAATGCTGTGATGCTCTGACATCTGTCAGAACTGTGACGTCTCTCAGACCTGTGACATCAGCAAACTGGATCCTCTTAGTAGAAAACACAGGGTTCAAATTTTGGTCCAAAAAAGTCTAGCTTCAGAACAGGAGCTGGCAAACCACAGACACTTCCTGTTTTTGTAAATAAAGTTTTATTGGAACAGGGCCAGCCACCACCACTCATTTGTTTAAATATTGTCTCTAGCAGCTTTGAGATGAGTGATAGTAGAGACCACAGAACCTAAAATATTTACCAAACAGCAATTTAAGAAAGAGTAGGCCTATACCTGGTTTAGAAAACTGACAGCCAGGGTGAAAAAAAGACAATTATGGTAAGTAAAGTTAGTCACTCAATCCTTTTAAGTTCAGATTTTTATTTAAAAATGATCCCAACAAATCACCAAACAGAAGAGAGAAAATATAACCATTCTTTAATTTTACCTTCATATGAGAGAATAGATTTAGAGAAATGAAGCAGTGATAAGTTACATATTTTAATTTATCATCAATTGATGGGGTAAGTGTGGATTTAATAAACAACTTGTCAAAACTACATTTTTAATGGTTTTTTTACTACTATGAATTCACATTAATAGATGCCATACATTAAAATAACATATCCCAGATAAATCACGTTCTAAGATTTAAAAATTAATAAGAACGTTCTGTTGCCCAGGCTAGAGTACAGTGGTATAATCATAGCTCACTGTCACCTCAAACTCCTGGGCTCCAGCAATCCTCCTGCCTCTCCTGAGTCGGCAGGACCACAGGTGCACACCACCATGCTTGTTTTTTTTTTTTTTTTTTTTCCAGTGGTAGGGTCTATGTTGTCCAAGCAATCCTCTCTTGTTCCTGCTGTGGCCATGTAAGACGTGCCTGGGCCTCCCAAAGTGTTGGGATTACAGGCATGAGCCACCATGCCCAACCTACACCTTTTTTTTTTTGGAGACAGGGTCTCACACTCTGTCACCCAAACTGGAGTGCGGTGGTGTGATCTGGGCTCACTGTAACCTCCGCATTCCAAGCTGAGGCCATCGTCGCACCTCAGCCCCCGAGTAGCTGGGGCTACAGGTGCACAACACCACGCCTAATTTTTTTTTTTTTGGGTAGAGACAGGGTTTCGTCATGTTGCCCAGGCTGGTCTCAAACTCCTGGATTCAAGTGCTCCTCCTGTCTTGGCCTCCCAAAGTGCTAGGATGACAGGCACGAACCGCCACAAGAGGCCTACACAAAATTTTACCAGTGAAATAGCACTATGATTAACAAGTTAGGCCTTGTTAACTACTATGCTATAATACTAAAGCCAGTTCTCTAATGTGGCCAATCTCATTTAGAAATTTTCATAATTGTTTATAAGGAAATCCAGCTAAATAAATGTAAGGAAATTAAGTTGGCTAACAAAATTTATTTCAAACAGGACCCTTAGTATGAAAAACTACTCTTTGGCAAATGTGACAAAAGCGTTTTTGGGCAATTTTCCATTTCTTTCCTCATTCTCTTTTCCAAAGCTTGATTTATTCTTTTCAAAAGGACACAGAGCCCTCTGTGTCCGTGGGTTCCTCACCCCTGGCTTCAACCGTGAATCAAAGATGTTTATGAAAAAATCTGCATCTATACCTAACTCGTAGATTTTCTTGTCACTATTGAACAGCACAGTACAACTATTTACATAGCATTTACATTATCTTAGGTATTACAAGTAATCCAGAAATTATTTAAATCATGAGAGAGGAAGTGCACAGGTGATGTGCACATACAATGCCATGTTATGTCAGGGACTTCAGCATCCTCGCTTTTTGGTACCTACGGGGTCCCGGAACCCATCTCCTCCGTGGACACCGAGGGATGACTTTATAGCACATAGTGACCTTTTCAAGGGTTGAATCCTTTGAGAACAGGGTTAGGCACATAAGGGGTGAATATGAGGCCTCGAATTATTACTCTGCTGTACATTGGTTATTTAGTCTTAGTTTTAAAAAATTTATTGTGGTAAAACGTATGTAACATAAAATTTACCATATTCACCACTTTTCTTTTCTGAGACAGTCTTCCTTTGTCACCCAGGCTAGAGTGCAGTGGTGCGATCACAGCTCACTGCAGCCCTGACCTCATGGGCTTCAGTGAGCCTCCCACTTCCCAAGTACCTGGGGCTACAGGCACGTGCCACTATGATGGGCTAATTTAAAACTTTTCTGTGGAGATGGGGTCTCACTATGTTGCCCAGGCTGGTCTTAAACTCCTAGGTTTAAGCAATCCTCCCACCTCAGACGCCCAAAGTCATTTTAACCATTTCTAAGTGTCCCTGGAAGTGGATTCCTCAAAAATACACATCAGCATTAATGATTTGCTCTGTCGGAACTGCCAGCAGACAAACGGGCTTGGGTACCCAATGTGAATTCCTGGCTAGAGAATTTGAAATATACTTGTGAAAACGAAATATAGTTTCACCTCCCTCCTCATCCCCATAAATAAGACGTCAACATTAAGAAAAAACAAATCTTGACAGCAGAAACAAATAGAAAACCCAACTCATGATTTCCTACTTGCCCTTATCTCACTCAATACGACAAATGTTGGTTAATTGCTATATTAGCCAAAATTGATTTTTGCCACTGGTAATAAATTCTGCCATGGACAAGACAAACCTACTTAAGAGCAGGTTGCTTATTCTGAAGACATTATTCTCTGAGAATGTTGGGAACCTGAGCTGTTCTTTAGACCTTAACTTCAAAAAGAATAAAAATGGACATTTGGTAAGTAACATACATTTGTACATTAGCAATTTGATGATTTCAGATTACTAACCTGACAAAACATACCAACAACTGAAAACTCTCCCAACTTGGGAATTCAACAAGACAGTTCACCTCACCCGGGGGTCCTGGGTGGTGCCCCCTCTGCCAGCAGGCATGCCATCCAGCCCAGGGTCTCCCTACACACTTCAGTTACTGCAGTGAAGCACTATTATTTTTTGTTGAGACAGTCTCACTCTGTCACCCAGGCTGGAGTGCCCTGGTGCATTCTCGGCTCAATGCAACCTCCGTCTCCCGGGTTCAAGTGATTCTCCTGCTTAATGCTCCTGAGTAGCTGGGATTACAGGCTCCTGCCACCATGCCCAGCTAATTTTTATATTTTTAGTAGAGACAAGGTTTCATCATGTTGGCCAGGCTGGTCTTGAACTCCTGACCTCAAGTGATCTACCCACCTCGGACTCCCAAAGTGCTGGGATTACAGGCATGAGCCACTGTGCCTGGCCTATTGTAAGAAACCCATCAGCTTTATTTAGGTAAACTTTGCATACCCTAAATTTCATTCATTTTAAGCACAGAATCAAATGGTTTTTAGTAAAATTGAAGAGTTGTAACATTGTCACCACTCTAGAACATTTCCACCTCCTGAAAGGGATCCCGTGTCCATCTGCAGTCAGTCCCATTTCCAGCCTTAGCCACTGTCATCACTCTGTTTTTACAAACTTGCCTTTTCTGGACACTGCCTACCACACAGCCACACTTCCTTCCCTCAGCAGGTGCTACTGGGCTGATCCTGCACACAAGCACCCACCTTATGGATGTGGCAGGCGTCCCTTGTTCATTCACCTGTTGGCGGCACCTGGATTGTTTCCTCGTGTTGACCGAGGTTCCAGGGAACTTACACCAAGTCTTTGAGTGGACGTTCGCTTTTCCTCCTCCTAGGAGAGCAGCTGCTGCGTCTTGCAGCAAGTCTGCTTAATTAAGATCATGCCAAACAGCGGCTCCCCATTTTACATTCCCGTTATCGATGTATGAGAATTCGTTTTTCCACCTTCTTGGCTACTGTTGCTTTGCAGTGTAAGTTTTGAAGTCAGAAAACACGAGCTCCCCAACTTTATTTTCCTATATTTTCGGTGACAGCGTTCTAGTGGGTGTGAAGTGGCATCTCACTGTGGTTTTAATTTACATTTCCCTAATTAATGCTGGGTATCTTTTCATGTCCTGATCGGTCCTTTGTATGTCTTCTTTTGATGAGATATCTATTCAGATCTCTTGCCCATGTTTAAATTATGTTGCTTGTTTCTCAGTTTTGAGAGTTTATTACATAGGCTGGGTGCAGTGGCTCACACCTGTAATCCCCAGCACTTTGGGAGTCTGAGGCGGGCAGATTACTTGAGGTCAGGAGTTCGAGACCAGCCTGGTCAACATGGCAAAACCCTTTCTCTACTAAAAATACAAAAAAAATGAGCCAGGCGTGGTGGTGCATGCCTGTAGCTCCAGCTACTTGGGAGGCTGAGGCAGGAGAATCACTTGAACCTTGGAGGCAGAGGTTGCAGTGAGCTGAAATCATACCACTAATCTCCAGCCTGGGCAACAGAGCAAGGCTGTCTCAAAAAAAAAAAAAAGGGAAAAAGTTTATTACATAGGTGCTTTGAAGTACTTCATGAGATTTATAATTTGCAAATGTTTTTTCCCAGACTGTGGCTTGTCTTTCTAATCATGTCTTTTGATATACAAAAGTTTTAAATTTTATTCAAGTCCAATTTATCAGTATTTATGTAGCGTACCTTTAGTGAACTCTGTGCCTAACCCAAGATTATGAAAATTTACTCTTGTGTTTTCTAAAATTTTTATAACTTTTGCTCTTACATTCAGATCTATGATCCACTTGAACTAACTTATGATGTCGAGTCAAGGTTTATCTTTTTTCATTTTCATGTGAATGTCCAAATTTCCCAGCATCTGTTGTTGAAAAACTCTTTTCCTTCATTGAATTGCTCAGGTAACTTTGTTTAAAAAATTATTTGACCATAAATATAAGGGTTTATTTCTGGACTCTCAATTCTGTTTATTATATATAATCAGTCTATCTCAGTCTGTCTCTATACCAGTACCATGTTGTTTTGGTTACTGTAGCTCTGCAGCATTTTTGAAATCAGGAATGAGATGTTCTGAATTCTCCCATTTAGTTATCTTATTTTAAAACTGCTTTGACTATTGTGGGTCCTTTATATTCACTTTAGGATATTATCAATTTCTGCTCCAAAAAACCCCCCAAAAATAGCCTGCCAAGATTTCGATAGGAATTACGTTAAACCTATAAAACAATGTGGAGAGAACTACCATTTTAATAATATTGAATTTTCCAATACATGAATATGGGCTGACACAATTTTTAAAAACAGGTGTAATCTTAAAAAGTATTTTGACACAATCCCATTATATTCATAATTCTCAGATAAACAATCCTCTACTTTATGACAGAAGAAAGCTTTAGGATGAGGACACAAATTATTTGTGTTACTTAACTTTCGAATAATCACAAAGTCATAGAAAAGTTACAAGTATATTTAAAATAATTTTCTCTCCCTTGGATTATCTGATGGTGAGTCACTGACCTGATGCCTAATCCCAGACACCTCAGCGGGAATTTCCAACAAACAAGTCTATTTTCCTCCATAAACAACTAAGCCATCAAAATCAGAAACCAACACATTCCTTCTGTCCCAGCTCAGACCCTATTCAAGTCTCTCCAGCTGTCCCCGATTATATCCTCTGTAGCAAAAGGGTCATTTGTGCAGGCACACTGCGAGTAAGCGGTCGGCTCTCAGCCTCCCTCTGCCCAGAGCGAGTTTCTGGATGTTTCCATGATTCTCATGACGCCAGGCTTTGGGAAGATTCTAGGCAGGTGCATTGTCCAGTCAGTCCCCTAACTTGGGGGGGCCGATGCTTCCACATGGGGAGATACAGGGCAGGTGTCTTTGGCAGGAGTATCGCGGATGCTGTTCTCCTCATCCCACCCGCCATGTGCTGCAGGCTTCACCACCACTGAGGTTTGCCTGGACCACCTGGTTCATGCTTTTCCACCGTGAAGCCTCTCTTTCCTCTAACTACTTCGTGGATGGCTACTATAGAAATCCTCACTTCTCATCAAGCTTTCCATTTGTTCATCTATGTATCTAAATAGTTGGAAAATTTCCTGTATTACTCAAAGTGTTATAATCTGTTGCAATCTTTATTTCTTGAGACAGGGTCTTGCTCTGTCACCCAGGCTAGAGTATAGTGGTGTGATCTCAACTCACTGCAATCTCAACCTTCTAGGCTCAAGTGAGCCTCCACCTCAGCCTCCCAAGTAGTCGGGGCCACAGGCACACATCACTACAGCTGGCTAATTAAAAAAAAAAAAGTTTTTGTAGGCTGGGTGTGGTGGTTCATGCCTATCATTCCAACACTTTGGGAGGCTGAGGTGGGAGGATGGCTTGAGCCCAGGAGTTCAAGACCAGCCTGGGCAACATGGCAAGACCCCATCTCTACAAAAAATTTAAAAATTAGCATGCCTGAGGTCCCAGGATAGCGATGCTTTGGTCGAGGATGGGTCCATGTACAACAGTGGTCTCACGATTCTATAACGAAGCTGAAAAATTTCTACTGCCTAGAGACGTGGCAGCACACATTACTGGCGTTGGTGGTGGTAACTGGTCTAAACCAACCTGTGCTGCCAGCCATATAAAAGCACAGCAGGTACAATCACGTCTTCAGTTCTGCTTACATGATGCATCACATTTTTTGATTTGCGTATGACACAACCTTGCATCTTGGGGACGAAGTCTACTTGGGCACGGTGGATCAGCTTTCTGATGAGCACATACAATTCTGTACACAACCTAGTACTTAACCATGATGATAAACAACTGTGCTACTGGTTTATGAAGTTACTGTCCTTTGTTATTTTACAGCATCCTCCTACTTATATAAAAAATAAATAAATAAATTGTAAAACAGCCTCGGCAGCTCCTTCAGGAGGGTCTTCCAGGAGAAGCTATTGTTATCCTATAGGAGGTGACGGCTCCGTACGCGTATTGTCCCTGAACACCCTCCAGTGGGACAAGAGGTGGAGGGGAAGACAGTGACATGGAACACTCTGGCCCTCTGGAGGCCTAGGAAGGTGTGTGTGTGTGTGTTGTGGAGGCCTAGGTAGCTGTGTATGCACGTATGTGTGTGTGGTGGAGGCCTAGGCTGATGTGTGTGTATGTGTGGACTGTGGAGTCCTAGGCAGCTGTGTGTGTGTGCATGTGTCTGCATGTGTATTGCAGAGGCCTACACAGCTGTGTGTGTGTGTGTTGTGGAGGCCTAGGTAGCTGTGCGTGTGTGTGTGTGTGCGCATGTGTGTTGTAGAGGCCTAGGCTGATGTGTGTGCCTATTAGTTTTTAACAAAAGCATAAAACATTTTAAAAAATAGAAAGCAGCTTATAGAGATAAATTATTTTTGTACAGTTGTATAATATGTTTGTGTTTTAAGCTAAGTGTTTTTATAGATGAGTCAAAAAGTTTAAAAAATTAAAATGTTAAGGTTAAAAAGTTACAGTAAGCTAAGGTTAAGTTATTATTGAAGAGCTAAAAACATATTTGATAAACTTGGTATAGCCGAAGTGTCTGGTATTTACAGAGGCCACAACAGTGCGCAGTCACGTCCGGGCCTCACGTCCAGGTGCCACTTACCAACTTGCCGACTCCCCTGGGCAACCTCCACTCCTGCCAGCTCCAGTCACGGGAAATGCCCTACACAGCTGTTTTTCTTTTTTTACCTTCTATACCATCTTTTTACTGTACCTTTTCTGTGTTTAAATATGTCTAGATACACAAATACTTACCACTGCGTTACCACTGCCCAGAGCATTCACTGCACTAACACGCCGCACAGGACTGCGGACTGGGTGTGTCAGGCTGTACCAGCCAGGTCTGTGTAAGCAAACTCGATGTTCACACAACGAAATCGCCCATTTGGAACGTATCTCCATCACTTATTTCTAATCCCCCACACGAAGCTGATCTCCCTGTGCTGCTGCTGATTCCCAGAACAAGCTGACTTCCCCACACTGCACCCTGCCTGGCTCCCACAGCCCATGCCAGGACACCCTCTGTGGACTCCCCTCCTCCGACCTGGGCTTGGGCGCCCTGTGCGGCTGCCCCCGACCAAGACGCCCTCCCCACCCTGCTGCGCTACCGTAGGAGCACAGCCCGAGGACGAGGCCTCGAATGTGACACCCCAGGGCCTCTTCTGCCCGATTCTCTTCCCAGACCTGCTGAACTGCATGGGAAAGGGAAGTCATTATTATGTTTAACTTCTGTATTAGTCATTGTGCATCTAGGACCCAAGTGATTTTTTTGTTTTTCAAAGCAAGTCCATTGGGATCTGTTTCTATAGAGAATTTTTTTTTTAATGGACAGGTTTATGGCTATATTTACTGTTGCAAGGGCCATCGACAGAATACTGCAATATCGTGACTTCTGAGTTATTAATATTTTGCAGGAAAGATGCTTGTTAAAGTTCACTGCAACCTGGACAATCCCTTAACGAGTCTATTGTTATCGTGGGTTCACATCAAAAACTTACTTTCCCTGCCACAAACACCGTCTCTCTGGTTTCCACGGGGAGCCTGGCATGGTGAGCTGCAGGCAGGCGGCTTCCATCGCCTGGCTTCAGTTTTACTGGTATACTTTGCCAAATGAAATACGGTCACCCTACAAGGGTAGTTGTTCGGAACAGGCCTCTGCCCTTCAGCTTGGCATGTGTACCTAAGGCCATGTTCTGAGTGATTTCCCAGGAAAAAAAAATTTACAATGTTATTGCATTTTGGACTGAGGCAGAAATCATTAAATATTTCATTTATTCACTTTTATCTGCTTTCTCAAAAAGCTGAATTATCCTAATTAGAACATCGGTATTTTTCAAAAATACAAGATTACATTTTAATCCAAATTAATACTATTAAATATTAGTAATACATTAAAAATATTTGTTCCAGAAGAGTGCTGACAGGAGAAAAAAATCTGACTGGGTGCAGTGGCTCACGAGGGCAAGGCAGGCAGATCACTTGAGGTCACGAGTTCAAGACCAGACTGGCCAACATGGTGAAACCCCATCTCTACCAAAAATACAAAAATTAGCTGGGTGTGGTGGCAGGTGCTTGTAATCGCAGCTACTCAGGAGGCTGAGACATGAGAACTGCTTGAACCCAGGAGGCAGAGGTTGCAGTGAGCTGAGATTGTGGCATTGCACTTCAGCCTGGGTGACAAAGCGAGACTATCTCAAAAAAAAAAAAAAAAAAAGAAAAGAAAAAAGATCCACTATAAAGAAAATCATAACCAATTTCATACTGTAGCATCTGTTTTATAATTAATGTATATTCATAAAATAATATGTGTAAAGAAGATTTATGAGTGAAATTATTTTTATGTTTGTGTTAGCTTTTAAATACCCATTTTTTAAAAAGGGGGAAAGCAGGCGGATAATACAAAACCACTAAAATGCTGACATGTGAAGCCGGATGATGGTCACGGGTGTTTATTACGGAACACGCCCTATGCTTACATGTTTGAAAATGCTCCACTGGAAAATGAACTCTGAAAAACTATACGTCCAATGCTAAGAGTGGATTTTACTGGTAACACCCTTTATCAGGTGGTACGATTGTTGATGGCTTTATTTTATTCCTTATATTATTTTCTATTTTCTAAAATTTCTACAATGAACATGTATGCATAATCAGACAAAAAAGCCAAGAAACATCCATTTGTTTTTCTGGTCCTTCATTTATCCCATAAATACTTGCCGAGTACCTGCTGTGGGCCAGGCTCCGAGCCGGCTGCTGGGTAGCGTGCCACACCCTGGAGAATGCTCAGCCCTCCCGGACTCACCTCTGGGCCTGCCCAGCCTGAGCCCTGCAGTAACAGCTGGGGTGAAGCCGGTGGGAGGTAAAAGCCTGCAATGCCTGCTGGCC
The DNA here is from genome assembly GCF_003255815.1 of Theropithecus gelada. Classification (NCBI taxonomy): domain Eukaryota; kingdom Metazoa; phylum Chordata; class Mammalia; order Primates; family Cercopithecidae; genus Theropithecus; species Theropithecus gelada. The sequence continues at coordinate 278,718 of NC_037677.1, forward strand.
CAGCGAGAACCCAGGCCCAGCACCATCGCCAGGCTTTATATACTTAAGAACCAAGCCTGGAGCCTGGGAGTCTGATGGTCAGAAATAAAGGTCCTCAACAGACAGTTCCCTGAAATGTTCCTCCACTGCTGCAGAAAGTCAAAATCACCCCAGGCACTGCTCTGTCCCGAGAGCCAAGTCCACCAGGAGAGGCAGAGGGGACAGGGGTCAGCCCAGGCATCCTCTGGCAGGGGTCGGGGTGCTGGGACAGTGCTTAGGCTGCCTGGCTGGGTCTAAGGTCTGGAGAGGAAGGTGCACGATTTTTTTTTTTAATGTAAAGATACAGAGAGGAATCTTACCTGCAGAGGCACCAGAGGACAAATCCCAGTCCACAGTAAGGGTCCAGGCAGATGGCCACTTCTCTAGAGGGGTAAAGTTCACACTGCAGCTTAATGGAACGGCAGAAGGCACTGGTGGCTGCGTGAGACATCTGCAAAACACAAGCCTGCGTTAAACGCGTCGGACCTGACACCGTAAGACACCCGTGAGAAAACAGGGCTGTGTTAAACGCATCGGACCTGACACCGTAAGACACCTGTGGGAAAACAGGGCTGCGTTAAACGCGTTGGACCTGGCACCCTAAGACACCTGTGGGAAACCAAGGCTGCACTGAACGCAGGGGACTTCATACCAAGGGTACCTACAAGACAATAAAGCCGCATTAAATGCATGGGGCCTGACACCCAAGACGTCTTTAAGACAGAAAGGCCACACGAAACGTGTGCTGGCCTCGCGCAGTGGCTCATACCTGTAATCAAAACACTTCAGGAGGCCAAGGTGGGATGCTCAGTTGAGACCAGGAGTTCCAGGCTGCAGCGAGCTAGGATTACACTGCACTCCAGCCTGGACAGCAGGGCGAGACCCTGTCTCTTCAACAAATTTTAGAGAACAAAACCCAGAAAACAAATGATACCTGGTCCCAAATGCCCAAGGCTGTTTTTAGGACTGGGGACGACTGTCGCCAAGCTGGGGCTATGTCGTGTCTGGGGAATGTGAGTGGCTGATATTTTCACAGGACTTCTCATTTTCAATGAGTAAACCTCACTCAGAACCGCTGGGCCTCCAGGACCTGGCAACGCCAGCTATTCAAAGAGTGCATTTGAACAGCAAGTCACGCAGGAAGTGGTTCTCGTGTGATCCACTCTCCAACACACTGTTCCCCAGGTAGGGGAGGCACCACGGCGCGCTCCCGCCTCTGCTGCTCAAGGCCCCGCCTTGTTCGTGGTTACCTCCAGGGCTGGACATAGCCTCTGCTGTGTGGCACGTGGCCAGCAAGACATGCTGGGTGCTCACCCATCTTAATGATCAGAAAGTGAAGGCTCACAGAAGTTAAAGATTTTGCTGCCTGTGACGTAAGTTAGAGCTGGGAGTTAGAGCTTAGGTCCTCCTACACTCCAACGCCCTTCACCATCTTCCACCATCCTGCAGGGAGATGGCAGCCAAAATCCAATCATCCCATCGTGACCAGAGAGTGAGGAGCTTCCGCACCTTCCCCCTTCCCTAATCCCTGTAATAGTCCCCTACAGTCCGTGTATAATGTCAATTACTTTGAAATACGATAAAATATATTAACAAGATCAGTTTTCTCACAGAAGCTCTCTGGCCAAACCTCAGGAAAAAGGAAGTAAAAGCAGCAAAGAAAATGGTCTGATATTTGCGGTTTTAAAACATGTCACGGCCGGGCGCAGTGGCTCACGCCTGTAATCCCAGCACTTTGGGAGGCCAAGGCGGGCAGATCACAAGGTCAGGAGATTGAGAACATTCTGGTCAACACAGTGAAACCTCGTCTCTACTAAACATACAAAAAATTAGCCGGGGGTGGTGGTATGTGTCTGTAGTCCCAGCTACTCAGGAGGCAGAGGCAGAGGCAGGAGAATCGCTTGAACCAGGAGGGTGGAGGTTGCAGTGAGCCAAGATCGCACCACTGCACTCCAGCCTGGGCGACAGAGCAAGATTCCAACTCAAAAAAAAAAAAAAAGTCACAAGTTGATCTGAAGCAGAATGTCACCAGAGCTAAACTAGGGACCAGCACGGAGCCTTGTAATAACTGGGGAAATCCAAATGCGTGGCTCCCCATCATTCATTCATCACTCCAGCAAGAGGTGAGAGAACTTGGGGTGGGGGTCCTCCCACTGTAAAATGTTCCATCACTATTGGAAGTTCTGCCCAGGAGGTTTCATAACTGTCTTACTATATTCATACAGGGGAACAGAATTATTATGGAACGTAAAATGTAAGTAATTCTTTTTAGCTTTGCTTTTAAGGCAAATTTTTGTTTAAAGGAGAAATGAGACTGAATTTATAGAACATCCATCCAGACTCCTGCCTCCCTGGATTAGGAGTTAGTAAAATCCTGCCTCTTAAAATTACCCACCCACTCAGATCAGCAACTAGAGCAAGCCTGCCGTGAACTGCTGCTCTGTGCAAAGCACTATTTCTAGGTGGAGAATTGAGTTCCTCAGCTCAGCAAATAGTAAAGTACCAAGAGCTTGTTATCAGGCACTGTGTTAAGCGCTGGAGATGAACAGAAGAGTAAGACACGACCCTGCCCTCAGGATCCAGGGGGAATTCAGAGACGAGTGCATGGACAACCGTGTATGGAGTATAAGAGAAAGGGTACATGGTGCTCCCATCACCCTGGCTGTGGGTCACAGGGCCAGCAGGGCCTTTGCGGGACTTCAGCAGAGAAATAGGAATCGACACCGGCTAAAGAAAAGCAGCCAAGAGAGTTCTGATGATCTACTCTACGCCAGATGCTGAGATTGTAAGTGGGCCATGAAAATGCTAAGACTGGAAGCAGGTGCTTCTTTTGGCTATGACAGTAGGAGGGTCACAGCTAACTTCAGACTACAGTAACTAAATCATCTTGATCTGAAAACATTTCTTTTCAAAAGCTTTTGAAAAATTATTTTATTTCATATTGTAGCTATTTTGGTATTCCACCTCAGTTCCACTAAGAGGTGGATAGAGCGTGAGAACTGTGCGAGGCAAAGCCAGCTCAGCAGTCAGACCCACAGACGGGGGCAGAGGGCGTGCAAGGCTGCGAAGTCCCCAAGCGGGGGCGGTTTGCATGGCACCTTGACGAGGGTGGCGTCTGAGCTGAGAGGGTCATGATGATTTCTAATACAGCCCAGGTTAAAACACTAGAAAGTGCAGTGTACAGATTTATCACAGAGCATTCGGATTTGAGAACCAGTAAGAGAGAAAAACATTCGCAGTGTTCTTCTGTTGGCTACTGAGACCGTGTTCACATAAAAACATACTTGGGAGATTTGGACAGAATCAGCCTGGTTAAGGATGGAAATGGTCATACGTGTCATACTGTGATGAAACATGTATGTACACCTCTTTCCACATCTCAGAGTCTGACTACACGAGAGGCGCTGAGAGTCAGCATGCAGCCTGCCACCTCCAGCACGCTCTGTGGTCGCCTCCCGTGGTCGCCTCCCGCAGCCGCCCCACTCACCTTTACGCCAGCTAGCATCCCAGTTGTGGACACGCTGAAGTCAAGATATGCGAGGGTGTCTGGGTTGCAGGGTTTGCAGATCTGGGCAGGCCGCTTCTTTGGCAAATCATCTGGAGAGGAACACGGCTTATCAGCAGATCCAGCCTGAGCAAGGCCATGAGCAAACCGCCTTCTGCAGCCAAAGCACTGACCTGTGTCCAGGATGAGGGGCCACGTCCTGACGTCTACAGCCGCCGCCGCCTCCCTGGACCGCAGCAACTTACAGATCAGCTGTGTCGTCATCAGACAGGCAGAGCGACTCACCTGGCATCAGAGAACGGAGCCATGAACGTGGACCCAGATGAAAGTGTGCTCGCTTCACCTGGGTCTCCTGCTCACTATGCACGCTAAAACCATGTAGCTTTAACAGGCAGATTAGGTTACCGAGCCCACTGTTTCCTGCTGCTGGCTGAGGAAGAACAGAGCTAGGGGTCTGGTTGTGGAGGCACGGGGGCTGGGGGTGGGGCCTGCAGCTGCTGCGTCTGCACTTCCTGGTCCCAGCGCACCCACAGCGTCAGCGTCATGACACGTGCAAAAAAGAGCTCACCACTTGCAGCATTAGCCCTGTTCTCTTGGAAGCGTCACACACACCCAGACACGTCGCACACAGTTCTCCTGGAAGCGTCACACACACCCAGACACGTCGCACACAGTTCTCCTGGAAACATCACACACACCGCATAGTTCTCCTGGAAGCGTCACACACACCCAGACACGTCGCATATAGTTCTCCTGGAAGCGTCACACACACCCAGACACGTCGCATATAGTTCTCCTGGAAGCGTCACACACCCAGACACGTTGCGCAGACTTTCTAGCAGGAGTGGCCACTGTGGGAGTCTCCGGCACCACGCTAAAAGGGACTCAGGTGTGGGCGGGACAGGTGTATTCTCTGCCCACACTGTTTTCCCCTGTAGTTCCTCCTTCAACAGGGATAATACAGCTGAATCCTCTCAAACTCCTCCAGCTGTATACGAAGAAAAACAAATCTATACTTTCAAAAAGGAGCAGGAAACTTCTACATCTTGAGGAGAGGGCTTCTGAAAAAGCCCTGCCTCTTCCCATGGTCGGTCTGCGAGGCTGGGTTTGTGGGGAAGCCCGAGGAATGGTGGTGATGCCCTCTCTTGGGAGCCATTTTCTCCAGGGTGGACACTGCAGAGGCTACCATCCAGCCTTTGCCTCCATGCACACCTGTAGATCTTGCTTCTAGACCTAGACTGTAGGCTCCCTGCAGGTGGAGATCCTGTCCTGTCCTGTCCATTTGACTCCAGACACACACTGGCTCCCACAGCCAGCAGCTGCCCTGGGAGATGTCAGAGTCTGCGCTCTGCGAGCTCCACACTCCGCTCCAGGCAGTGGAGGCCCTGACACTCCCAGGCATGTTACCTCTACAATCATCTTGACGGTAGGCAACGTCGTCGCGATGTTCTGTGGGTGCGGGGGACGGACGGTTATGGGCACACAGCCTGCGTACAGGCAACCATAAAATGCTGCTATCAGGTCTATTCCTACACAAGGAGAAAAACATCATTATTGAGGCAGACCACGCTACTGAGTGCCCACTGTCCCTGTCAGCATAAATGCTAGTCTGTGACAAGTTCAATAGGTGAACAAACAGCTGAACTTCTCGCAGCCTCTGTCATCCCAGCAGGTTTTGTCAGCTTTGGCGGTCACCGTCATCAACCCGTCCTTTCAGATGTGAGGTGACAAGGCAGCCCGGAGGTTTAATTTTACATCATTTTGCTAAAGAATTACCCACCTTTGTAACTGTGAATTAGTCAAGATTTAGGTACTATTAAGTAAATTACCTGAGGTATCTAATAACACAAATTTGGATATAAAAGTCTTTGAAAATATCACTTTACTGAAGCCTCTAACAGTAGCACATAAGGCTGGTGCCCGTGAGTGGTTGTAGCCAGACACAAAAGGTGCCGGTTAGCAACCAGCTGGATACAGCGCAGACTCCCGGCCATCACGCTGCCCTCGGCTCAGGCACCAGCGGGTGTAAGGGACCTCCTCGCGCTGTGGTTGACCCGCGGCCATCTCTCTGGGGAAGCCTGCCCTGCGCCCGTACCTGGGGGGTAGACCAAGGCCACGTGGTCGCCGTCCTGAAGGTGGCCCCTCTCCATGAGCATCACGGCGATCTTCTCGGCTCTCTTGTGCAGCTGCACGCAGGTCAGCGAGTTCGCGATCGCACCCTGCGGGCCGATCACAGGGACAAGTGCGTAAGATTCCTTCAGCAGAGCAGCTTGCGGAGAGCGCGCACGCGTCATAGGACTCACTGACGCAAAGCGAACGTCAGTGGTTTTTAGAACAAGCACAGACCTGTGCAACCAACATGACAGTCAATTTTAGAATGTTTTCAGCTTCCCCAAAACTACATATACGTTAGAGGTCAACCCCATTTTCTTCCAACTAGGTAAGGAGTGCAGACCAAAGCAGCATCTAGATATATTCAGGGTAACAAGAAATATTTTGAAAAATGATTATGTCAATTAAAAAACAGAACAAAAAACCCTAACAATTCTGGGACTTGTGTTACTGTCATGGGCAGTGGGAATTCTTAGTACACTGGAAGGGCCTGCACACTGGAAGTTAAGACTAATTAAAAATTTTAATTTAGAAAGACCACATCAAAAATCAAGGAAGTCAGAAAGCGAAAAACAAAAGCAAATAGTTAAAAACACCCTGAAGGAATGAAAAGAACTATGAAATGCATTTTCACATAGACTTTAATGTAGAAATAAATAGAAAACATATTTGTGCCGGAAAATAGCTTACAAAAGGGTTCTAAGGGAAGGTGAATTGCAAGATATATACTAAGCAACATCACAAGAGTGTGGGAGCCACTATTTATTGAGACAGGGTCTCTGTCTCCCAAGCTGGGGTGCATGGCATGATCACTGCTCACTGCAGCCTGGGCCTCCTGGGCCCAAGCGATTCTGCTACCTCAGCTCCCTGAGTAGCTGGGACTACAGGTGCCACCAGCATGCCTGGCCAATTTTTATAAAAATTTTTCTCATAGAGATGGGGTCTCCCTATGTTGCCCAGGCTGGTCTCAAACTCGTGGCCTCAAGTGATCTTCCCATCTTGGCCTATTTAAGCCAAAAAGAAAAATGTGAATAAATTGCAAATTATAAGCATGTAACTAACCAAAACAAGCTTCTCCTGCCGACACACTTCACAGTTCTAGCTCCTCTGCAGCATTCAGATGTGAAGACTGCTTCTACGTCATTTAAAAACCTCTTGGGATCGGATTCTGTCTCACAGCTATTAACACGGTGAGGATCTTCCCTCAAGCAGTAGCAACTGGACCGCAGTCCCCAGGGCCAGGAAGACTCCAGAGCCGAAGAGTGACTGAACACCCGGGCTCAGGAATTTTTTTTTTTTTGGAGACGGGGTCTTGCTCTGTCACCAGGCTGGAGTGCAGTGGCATAATCTCAGCTCACTGCAACCTCCGCCTCCTGGGTTCAGGCGATTCTCCTGTTCCCCTGCCTCAGCCTCCTGAGCAGCTGGAACTACAGGCGCCCACCACCGTACCCAACTCATTCTTGTATTTTTAGTAGAGACGGGGTTTCACCATGTTGGCCAGGATGGTCTTGATCTCTTGCCCTCATGATCCGCCCATCTTGGCCTCCCAGAGTGCTGGGATTACAGGCGTGAGCCACCACGCCCGGCCCAGGAATTCTTAGTGAGTCACAGCGACAAAGATGAATGCATGAGTGTGGGGACGGGGGACGGAGCGGGCAGCCAGCCCGAGAAGGCTGTCAGGGAGCCGACTTCGTGCAACAAAGAGGACGCTGCATGGACGAACAGTGTCTGGGGCTATTCAGCGGCCATGCTGGGAAAAGCACGTCAGCCTCCCAGCTGGAAGGGCCCGGGTCAGAAACACGTGGGCGGGACAGGGTGGGAGTGAAGAGAATGTCTCAGGAAGCATCAAGATGTGAACGCCAGACCCTGACCTCTACCAAAACGTCCACCAGACAGCCGATGAGCCAGCTAGGTCTGTGGGGAAAGCGCCTCCTCCCTGAGGACCTCTGCACAGGCCAGGGCTGCGGGCAGGCTGCCCACATGACGGCCCGGTGGGTCTTCAGACCCTTCCTGCTGACTGGCTGGTCTCCTCCATGGAGGAGAGAGTTAGCTTACACTTCTCTGAACTCAACCTTCTCATCCCACACATTTCCTTAATTATTTCCCCACTCAGAGGACACCTAAAAAGTGAGAAAACAGAAACTGATGTAAAGTGGAAGAGCCCAAGAGCAGAAGGTGGCAGAGATGGGCAAAGACAACAAGGCAGGCAGGGCTGGAGTCCAGGAAATCCCGCTGAGAACTCAGATCTGGGGGCCTTTGAAACTGGACTGTTCCTCTGAGCATTCATTCTCGGGCGGCTCCTTGCCACCTGTTCACAGCAACCAGCCCACCGGGACAGACACACTCCGCACGGCCAGGCTGGGTGCTGATGGGACCCATTCAGATCCACCCCGACTCCAGGGGCAGGTCTCCCCACTAGGAAAACCAGCACACCACCCATCGCCGTGAGCATGGCCGGGCCTGGGGCTGGCGGGGCCGCAGGTCTGAGAAGAGCCCGGGCAGAATCTGCTCAGCCCCCGCCCCGCTGGGGAGGCCCCGCCCCGCTGAGGGAGGCCTCACCACCCCACAGCCCATTCTCATGCCACGCCTGCCTGCAGCAGCAGCGCCCAGTCTGGTTTGTTTGGCTTGTGGAACAGCTTCTTCTCCATCTCTGGAGAGCTGAAGCCGATCCCCTATCAAACAGCCGCTTTGCTGTCAGATGACAAAGCCTGTGGTTTGCCCACTTTCTGGGTCCTGAGATTTGAGAGGCTCAGATGAGACACAGCCAGCAGCCAAGAGTGTCTTTGAAAACGTTTTGATTCCGGTGCACAGAAATCCCCACCTATGGGTACTCGGAAAACGTGAAGTGTAATGTGCATGCTGTGCGCTGTCCTTTATCTTTGATGACCTTGCGAAACGCCATTTTCTCAATGCTGGTTGACCCCTTTCAGGGCTGACATAAAAACAAACAGCAAAGCTTCTAGTCACGCTCCACGAGGACGGCATCCCTTCTCGGGTGTTAGGTCCTGAAGCCAGCTTGCAGGGTGATTTAAAATAAGTTCCTCAAAAGCCCCTTGAGATGGTGCTGTGCTGGAGACAGGCACACAATTTCACAGCCGGTCAGACGTGAGCAGGCACCTCTCGCTCCATGGCCGGGCGGGGCCGTGCCACGGGTGACACCAGGTGGGTGCCTTTCTTGCCCGGAAAGGATGAGGTGAGCAAACACTGGACTCCCCATTAGTGGGGAGGGACAGTCGCTCCTGGCTCACACTGCAGGCTGGCAGCCCCAGGCGTCTACAGCAGCTGAGCAGTTTCCCTTCTTCCTTGCCGCCTTTCCCCTACCCCGTGTGGCTGAATGGGACACAGCTACACCACACGGCAACTCCACACACGCGACACTGTTCTTAGCCTCACTCCCCAGGAATCCTAATGCAGCGTCTACCTCAGGAGAAATGCCACTGGCTTTGGCTTGCACTTTCCATTCCCACATACTCGACGTTAAGAACGTGATGCATTCTCGGCGAGTGTCCCATAAAGCAACAGCCATTCACCGCAGGTAAGTCATCCTTCTCTGGCATCCTCATCAACATTCACTGGGGTTTCCCGTCCTGAAACCCACCAGGGCCAGACCAGATGCTGAGCCCGGGACCGTGGTACCACCCAACAAACAATCTGAGGGATCGTCCCCAAATCAGGCACAGCTGGAACAGCTCTATTTTCCTCCTCCTGATGGCACATATTGCCCACGAACGTACCCAAATCATTTCTGAATCTTTGCGTATATGGGGGTCTCTGCTACTTCTTGAGCTGCCCATCAATACCTCTAGATTACTGGACACAGACACGCGTGCAACCCACACATACGGGAGCAACGTATCAGGCAACATTGGGGCAAGGATTCAGAGAGACTCAGAGCTGACTCCACCCCTGACTGCTTGCAGCTTGCAGCGGGGTCGCCGCCTCTGTGAGGAAATCAGGGGAGGGAAGAAGGACTTTCAGCAGAAGGGATCTGAGGTGCCGAAGGAGGCTGGAGCTAGTGCTGCAGATTTAGGTCACCACATTGGAGGTGACATTGTAAGTCTCTAGAGAACCACGAAGACCACAGGGAAAGCGGAACGAGAAGTCACAAGCAGTCTACCGGAGAAACACTACTTGGAGAGGACAAAGAATCAGACAAGCAGAGATGGGCAGGAAATCAAGACAGCACCCAAGGCCGGCGAACCTGACGATCGGGTTAGCAAAGGGGTATCATCCATATTCACAGGCGGAGGAAGGGTGCAGTGGAGAAAGATGAAAAGCGGGAGGCGGCATTTCAGATACAGGTACCCACAGCAACTCTGGTCCTCAAGGTCTCCAGCCCCCATGCCTGAGCTGTCGGCGCCGGGCAGTGGCTCCATCACAGTGCCAGTGAACGAGGGCCCGAAGGAGGTGGCAGAAATGGGCCTTCCTGGTTTTAAAGGCTCTTCCTGGGAAACGGTCTTGAGCAGATACGGTGAACGACCGACTGCTGGGATCAACTCAGCATCCACGACAATGTCAAGACGATGAGTACTTCTCTGGCAGAGGAGGAGGAGAGGTTGTTGCTATCAACTAAAGCACGTGCAGAGAATGGTCTGATAACTGAAACTCAAACCAGAGAGTCGGGGAATAATTTCGTGATGCTGCTGGCATTCCCTTTTGTCTTCAATCCGCGGCTTCACACGCTAAGATTTTGAATTGAGCAATTCTAAGCAGCCATGACTTTTGAAGAGTTGCAAAAGTACCTATACTTGTCAAGACGACTTACATTTTTCATCCGTTTTCAAGTTTTATGTCCAGGGCAAAAAGAAGTTACAAGCATATTAAGATTTCTGCATTTAATTTTTATTGTTAATAGTATTAGCCTGTTTAATGCCTTACTCTTAAGTACTACTGTGGAACAGTATTTGATGAGTGTGGTTTTCTTATGTAAAGTGTCAACAGGAACTTAAATTACAAAGTGGAAATGATTTTCATTCCTGAGTCTGCAATAAACATAACTTCTGATGTATAAAAAAGTGGTTTAGGGCTGGGTGTAGTGAGTCATGTCTGTAATCTCAGCACTTTGGGAGGCCAAAGCAGGTGGAACACTCAAGGCCAGGAGTTCTAGACCAGCCTGGCCAACATGGCAAAACGCCATCTCTCCTAAAAATACAAAAATTAGCCAGATGTGGTGGTGGGTGCCTGTAGTCCCAGCTACTCGGAAGCTGAGGCATGAGAATCGCTTAAACCAGGGAGGTGGAGCTTGCAGTGAGTGGAGATCGTGCCGCTCAACTCCAGCCTGGGCAACAGAGCAGGACTGTCTCAAAAAACAAAACAAAAACTAGTTTAGTAATCAAATATCAAAATATCTCATAGACTTGCGATTTCTCTGTGGTAGATACCATTAATTACTCATTTTGGGGGAGAAATATTGTCAACAGGGTGCTAAAATATCTGATACACAAGTAGGTGTGAGTAACTGCACAAATGGTTACGCTTAAAAGCAATCCCTAGGTACGAAAGTCTCATTAGTCAGAAGAGCAAAACATAAAAAGAATTCGCATAAGACTGAAGCAAAAGGACTGAGTCAGAAAGCAAGCAGGAGCGCTCCCAGGAGCCAGGCTGGGCCCCTTGAGGCCAGCAGCCAGGGAACGCCAGCCCCGCGCCTCACCCGACAGTTCAGCAGCGTGTAGAGGACGTGGTCCGGGGTGGTCTGTGCTCTCCACTGCAACACCTCCGAGAGGAACAGGAACTGGAACAGAGCACGGGGGTGAGGGTCAGGCTGTGCGGTCAGATCAGGCTGTGTGGTCTGAGGTGGGGCAACCTGGATACTCAAACCCATAGAGGCCGAGTGCTTTGGGTCTTAAAACCACGTGCTTCTCCGCGGAGTCGAAGACATGCATGCTGGGAAATCCCCGTCACACACGACCACAGGACAAGCAAGTGCCCACAGCTTTGTTCCTGCAGGGCTTAGATTCACAGAGCCCGAGTCAGTCACAGGCAAAGGGCTGGTGCTGTACCCTGGTGTGAAGTTTTCTGAAAGTCTGCCCAAGGATGGGAACCATTTCCCTCACAGGCAGGAGCAGCCTGCACAGAAACCCCTTCTCCTGGGGCTTCCAGAAGATGCAACGTGGATTTCGGCGGCTACAATGAGAGAATCAGATCTGGTTTGAAAAGCGGGCTCTGATAAATTTAGGTTTCTAGAATGGCAATACCCCGATGGCATGAAGCCACAAATTACACAAACCACACATGTGCCACTGACCTGCTCCACAGTACAAGGGGCAGCCTTATTTCACGTCAGGGACAGAAACCACAGATACGGCTTCATCCCTTTCATCAACATTTCACGGGGCTGATTTTGTCCCATTTCCTAATGGGCCACACAGAAGGGGACACCTGTTGGCTGCGGGAAACAGGACCTCTGGGTGAGCCCTAAGCATTCTCAAGGCCGAACAGTTCTAATGGGGACTGTGGACACACACGGCGCACGGTCAAGGCCAAACGGTTCTGACGGGGACCGTGGATACACATGGTGCACTGTGCAAAGTCTGGGCCTTGGGAGTTTCTCCTATGGCTTTTAACGCCACTGTCAGGAGGCCTGGCCCCTAAACCTGGGTTTCGAACTGCTTCTTAGGGTCCAGAGAGCACAGGACAGAAGCCTTTTGCTGCAAGCTGCTGTGGGCAGGGCGGGCTTTGGATCTGGGCTGGTGGGGAAAGTGGAAAGGAAGGAGTTCGGGGAACCGTGGGCCGGACAAGGACTGCCAGACATTTGCCTCGGTCCTGCCAGTTGTGGGATCGGACACCCGTCACCCACTTCTGCGTTGCTGTGACATTCTTTGAAACTTTGTATCTCCCATAAACACATTTTTCTTATGAAATTATATGGTCTCTTGCAGGAGAAGACAGGTAGAATAAGGGAAGATTGGCAGTGGTGAACCACCACCAGTGCAGGAAGTCGGGGAAAGCCGGGAACGGTCAGGGACGGTGGGGGATGGCCGAGGAAGGTCGGGGAAGACCGGGGACTGTGGGGAATGGCAGGGGAGGCTCAGGGAGGGTCGGGGAGGGTCGGGGAGGGTCGGGGAGGCTCAGGGAGGGTCGAGGAGGGTCGGGGATGGCCGAGGAAGGTCGGGGAAGACCGGGGACTGTGGGGAATGGCAGGGGAGGCTCAGGGAGGGTCGGGGAGGGTCGGGGAGGGTCGGGGAGGGTCGGGGAGGGTCGGGGACCCAGCTCCTACCTTCCGGGCCTGGTCGTTATCTTCGATCTGACCCAGATCTCTGCCGCTGGCCTGCGCAATTCTCTTCCCAGAGACCAGGTTCCCCACCATCACAGAGGCGGGGCCGATTTCTGGAAGGAAACAGAGACACGGCCTTGAGGAAACAAAAGAGAAATTCCTTAAGACTTGACCTCCCTCCTTGGTAAAGACCTTACTCTCGGAAAACTTCTGGAAAGACTGGGCTTCGAATAAACCTTCTAAGAACAGGGATTCAACGAAATCAAAGGATTGTGAAGGGGAGTGTGACAAGCCTTGGTTGGGATCCTCAGAAACGATGTTGTTATCATTCCGGAAGCTCCCTGGAGGCCCTCCAAGCCCACGCCTGACTTTCCAGTTAGTGTGAGAGCCCCGGGTGCCGGCACTCGCAGCCTTGATTGTAAAAAATAAGACGGAAGACAATCACAGAATTAAAAGCCAGGATTTGTTTCACTGTAGAGACCTGTGCCTCCCGTCTGTTCGAGTTCTCTGGGGTCCACACACCTGAGATCTGATTGTGGACAGACAGACAGTGGACATGTCACATACGGATGTCATGGCGTGGAATTGAGGGTGACACTGTGGACAGGACAGGATACAGAGTCGCTTCTCAGTATGTTTTACACACTGAAAAGGTCTTAGGTTCTGTCAGGCCCACAGTGAGGTGTGGAAGAATAAACCAAGGGCTGTCATAAAGTCAAGTTCCTTTTTAGTTCACCATGAGTGATGAGGTGACTATCATCTCGGCAAAGTGGGGAGGAAGGAGGAGGAAAAGGGAAGGGGTGAGAAGGGGGAAAGGGGTGGGAGTAGGGGGAGGGAAGAGGGGAGGAACAGGGGAGAGGGCATGGGTGATGGGAGAGGGGCAGGGGAGAGGGGGATGGGAGAGGGGCAGGGGAGGGGGGGATGGGAGAGGGGCTGGGGGAAGAGGCAGAGGGAGCAGGGAGAGTAAAAGAATGTTTACCAAAAGAATTGCATGTAAAATAACGATGACATTATCAATTTGCGCCTAATCCTTGGCTTGCAGGCTATTACTAAGTCAAAGTCTTAAATTCCCGATAAAGGTCAAGTGACAGGTCTATAAACCAGGCCACATGCGCATTCGTTACCACACAAGCAGAGCTGTAGCTAAGCAGATTGTTCATTGCCCTGTCAAAAACACACACGTGCCCAGATGCAGTTGACTGGGCGGTGGCACCGAACAAGGCTTAGGATGAGCCCGTCATCGTGACCACCACCACGGAGTCCCTCGGCTTCCCGAAAAGCTCACAGAAACGGTGGCACCAGAGCAAGGCAGTCAGGGCCTGACGTCCTGTGGCCGGCCCCCAGGGAGAGGAGAGCCACCGGGTCTCTACAGATGGCGCAGCCATCCTTTTCAAATGTGGGCTGCCAGAAACGCTTCCACTCTTCACAGCTATGCAGAAGGCACTTCAGCCAGGACTGAAATCTGGAGAATGGCCTACAGGCAGATGTCTGGGCTTCTGCCTGCCGGTGCCTTGGGTTCTAGGTGACGTGTAGGAGCCTCGAGTCTGGACTCCGTGTAACAGTAAAATGCCTTCTACACCCAGCAAATCATTTTTGAATGTTCACGTCGCAGTTGTGAACAGACTGAATTTCTTTTCTTAGTTCTTAATGAAGTATGGAAGAGGAATAGCCTTTTCACATTTAGGTAAAGAATTTGGTCAGGCGCCGGAAGGAAGGGAGCTGCCCCGTGGTGGGAACAATTGCTCCTGTGTGATCTCCGAACACCCGGGAGCCCCTCATTCACCCGCCGCGCATCCTCTATCTCTATCAGATAGAAGCCTCTTCTGAATGAAGCATCTTTAACAGATTTTTTTTTGAGACAGAGTTTCACTATGTTTTCAAGGCTGGTCTCGAAGTCCTGGGCTCCAGTGATTCTCCCACCCCGGCCTCCCGCATCGCTGGGACCACAGGCGTGAGCCACCGCGCCTGGCTGATGAAGTTCTTAGCCTTCTCCTTGGTGACCGATGCTGGGCAAGACGACACGGCTCTTCTAAGAAGCCAACTTGGAAACTGGCCTAAATGGGTTCCAAGGTTTCCCATAATGTTTTTAAGAATTCATACTGGGGAAAGCGAGCTTTTGAGGAGAGAGGAGAGATCAGGCTTTTGTGGAGCCTTATTTTGTGCCCCTCCGCTACGTCTTCCCTCATCTCCACGTGCATCCTCTGAACGGAAGTCTGGGGCCTTGAATGCCTCCCACGCAGACTCAGGGACACAGTTTTCCCCACAGCTCCTGGGAGGCAGAGGCCTTCTAGCCGCGCCTCACTCTCAAAGTCCGTTCTTGGCAGCCGCTGACGGTCTCCCCTGCTGAAGAGAGGTGGGCATGTCCCAAATGCTCCCAGGGTATATCACAGCCTCGCCATTTGAGCTACAGAGTTGAGAGAAATCCCAAAATGTGTGTATTTGAGGCTCAAGTCTCTTCTCTCCGCTCCCATTAATGGACTCACCCATCTGCAAGTCAGCAGCTGCCTCGCTGGTATTATCAAATATCCTGCCATGCAATGCTTGGCGAATTCGCTCAGGGCACAGGGCGGGAGTTTTATCTCAAAGACAGCAGCAAGACACACGGAATCCCAAGCGGGAGACAAGCCCTTCCTGGGTGCCGGGCTCTGGCCATTCCTCAGCAGATTCCTCCTGCGATTCTGGGGCAATATTCCCAGGAACCTTTAAAGCTGAGGAATTGGACCTTGTTTTGTAACTAATAGTTGTACCGGCTCAGCCGGTAAGTTAAAGGTCTTTTAATACTTTTGTGCTCAAATAAGATAATCTGAGGGTACACAGTGCCATTCCCTGAGTAAATATGAATTCATCCAGTAAGAAAGGCAATTTGGTTGTCAACAGGCTGTCTCCGTTTCCAGCATCTCAGAACACTGTCACCCATAAAACGGCTCAAGGAATGTTTGCTTTGGCTTCCGATAGGCTACTCACTTGTCAGGGTCATTTTAAATGTTTATCCAAAGGGGCCTCAGAAATCATCCAGCCCAATTCCGTCTCTGTGGTTTGAAGCTGAGGCCCAAGCTACGTTTCAGGCCCTCAGCAGAGACAGATGAGTCTGTGGGCAACTCATGGGGCCTCAGCTCTGCCAGTTAGTATTTATTAAAAAGCTTTTTAAAGACACAAAATTAGGTAACCTCTCAGTTTAGCAAAAACAGATGAGACACTAAATATATATATTATTTTCTTTCTTTAAAGTTATCAATCACATGAAGCTTCCTTTAATGAAGTTCTGTATTAGAATAAAAAGATTTCCAATCTCCTGCGCCACCATTCCCCAGCTAAACCCCTGACGAAGAGGGCTTTCTGCAGGCCTCCTGACCGCACCGCATGGCTGCTGGCTCTGTCTCCCCACTGGGTTTTCCTGACCTTGGCGCGAGGCTGCCGGCTGCTCTCTCTCCCTGGGTTTTCCCAGTCGCGCCTCAACATTTGGCTCAGGTGAGCCAAGCCCTGTAGCTATGGAGTCATTACAACTTTGTATTTGCAAAGGATCCTCCCTTCCATAAACACCTGTCTGAACCCTTTCTCCACACCAACTACTGAGCTGCTTCCCAGCTGGGACCACGGGTCTCTGGGTCGAGTGTCTGACAATGAACCAACCAGTGGGGAGAGAGGATCAGGTCGCTTCAGAGTTCACAATGAGGATACCCTGGAGAGCGCCGACACCTGTTATAAATCTTCATACTGCAGAAGCAGCCTGGGGAGAGCAACGGCCTGTGTCCTTCACAAGGCTGTTTACTTCCCGAGGCGGCAGACAGAGGCGGCTTTCCCACCCTTTCGGGGCACTCCCTGAGGGAGGATGCCCATGGTTTGAGTGGCTCCCAACAGAAGGCCATGCACTCAACAGAATGTAGTGAAATGGATACTGCTCCCTGCAACTCCACATTCCCCATGCCAGTCATGAAAACCAGGGACCATGAGAACAACGGTTTGGAAAAAAACTGTCAATCATAAAAACCAGAGACCGTGAGAACAATGGTGCGGGCGGGGCGGGGGGAGAAGTAATGGAGGAAGAATATTTAAGGAAATCTACAAGATAAGAAAAAAATAAGAAGTAGGTCAGAAATGAAAGAGCAACAAGACACGTGAACCCAATGTGCTTAGAAAGTGAGCACCACGGCCGTGTCCTTCAGGAGAATGAGCTTTTGCTACAAGAGAACAGAGTCAGCCAGTTATGTGCTGACGACCACACTAACACCCCTGAGCCTACAGAGAATAAAAGCAAGGCATTTACAGACAGAAGACCAGAATCCAAGTTGCCCCCGCTCCACGTTCTATTCTTGGGGTAACCACTTCTTTCCCACAAGCATCAGCTTCCTGCAAGCAGCCCTGTGTGAACTCCTGCACCTCTCCGTGCCACGAGGCCCTGTGTGAACTCCCGCACCTCTCCGTGCCACGCGGCCCTGTGTGAACTCCCGCACCTCTCCGTGCCACGAGGCCCTGTGTGAACTCCTGCACCTCTCCGTGCCACGTGGCCCTGTGTGAACTACCGCACCTCTCCGTGCCATGAGATCGTGTGTGAACTCTCGCACCTCTCCGTGCCACACAGCCCTGAGGGAACTCCCACACCTCTCCGTGCCACGTGGCCCTGTGTGAACTCCTGCACCTCTCCGTGCCACACAGCCCTGAGGGAACTCCCGCACCTCTCCGTGCCACGAGGCCCTGTGTGAACTCCTGCACCTCTCCGTGCCACGTGGCCCTGTGTGAACTCCCGCACCTCTCCGTGCCACACAGCCCTGAGGGAACTCCCACACCTCTCCGTGCCACGTGGCCCTGTGTGAACTCCCGCACCTCTCCATGCCATGAGATCCTGTGTGAACTCCCGCACCTCTCCGTGCCATGCAGCCCTGAGGGAACTCCCGCACCTCACAAGCTGCCCAGGTGGTGCACATACCTGGCTGCTTCTGTCGAGGCTTAGGCAAGTTTGTGACGCAGGTGTGGGGGCACATTAGGACGTTGCAGGGGTGCAGAGAGCCCTCCAGAAAAAGCTGTTTTGTTTCTGACAAATGGATCCCACCAAGCGGGGTTTTGGGGAGGGTGTTTGCTGGCACCAAGGCCAGGCAATAAACTCCAACTTGATGTATACTGTCAATCGCCTAGAAAGTTAGGAAAGAGGAAGTCATATTATAATAGGAAGCAGAAACACTCAGTACTTATTTATATTATGCAAAATATGATCCACAGTACACAGAAGTCTGTGCAGTATAAGCATTGTTCCCAGCGCAAAAATGCCAAGGTAAGAGAAAGGGTTTTCTTACTAAACTCACTAAAGCTGAATAATGTTACCCAGGGCTTGTGGAAGACCAAACACAGTAAAAAAGGAACTTTGGAGAAAAGACATGTTCTCACGATCAAACAAAAAGCTTCCTTTGACCTCCCCAAGGTGACCAGTAGGAACCAGCTGTGCCAATTCCTGGTCCCTACACCCCCGAGTTTCTGGACACTTAATGTAATTTCTGATCAAACGAAGGGAAGGGAAAAAGGGCCACCCCACGGGCAAAGCCACAGCTGGTCACGCCATGATGTGAATGAAGGAAGGAGGCCAGAAACAAGGCAGAGGGGACCAGTGCCCGGGGCGAGGGAGGGCAACCTGCAGCACGCGGCTCATCCACTGGAAGCTGTCCTCCTCCGTGGAGTCGGGCCTCTGCTCTGCCACGATCACAATCCTCTCGTCGTGCAGCACAGTCACTGAGAACACGGCTATCCTGCGGGGACACAGGAGCACGGTGAGCCTGCACCGGACGCTCATGCAGCCCTCCCTCCGCGATCAGGGCTCCATCACCATCACGAGCGGGTGACACAGCTCCAACTACGACTTCAACACGGCAGCCGTGCTTCCAAATCTCCCCCCACTCATCATTACGGGAAGAGCTGCGGGAGGCGCCCAGGGATGCTGCCGAGGCAAGGTCACCCTCATCCCCAGGAGGCCACGCACAGCACCCGTGGGCTCTGGTGACCAGGTTATGCCTTTCGGTACGGAGGGACAAATGTGCAGTGATCAGACCTGCTGAAATTGAGAGAGCCACACCCTTCACAGCTGAGTTTGCACCTGTGAAGTTAATGGTCTCCAAATCAGTAGAAATTTCCTGTTTCAGAACTAGTGATTTTCTGCTAGGTATATGTGCCTTATACCATCAGTACAGCACAGTCACCTCTAGTAAACTCTTCTTTACAAAGAGGTTGTAGCTTTAAAAATAATTCAAAGGAGGCAACATCATCTCCAGGTATCTACTTCCTGCTCCTGTCAGCTTCCAAACTGAAAAAAGGCTCTAAAACACTTTATGACTTCCTCCCGATTGGCAAAAACTCAGGAACCCCAGCAACTCATTTCATCACAGAGCCTCCGCTGTGCGCCAGGCAAGGCAGGGAAGAAAACGGCGGTAGAGCGGGGAAGTGGCGAGCGTCTGCGCGCATGCAAGTCTGTGACTCAACCGTCACCCTTGGGTCTCTCCAACCCGCTCTGTGATGAATATCTGGATCTTTAATTTGTGCCATTATTTATCAGAAGTTTTCTACGGTATATTCCTTTATACTTAGAGGGGAAGTTCAATGGAAATATATTTACGGGGTTCAGGGAATTTCTATAAAATCTTGGACGTTCAGAACTAGGTTAAATCTCAGAGGTCAGAGTCCAGTTGCTTCAATTATACAGAAGAGGAAACCGAGACACAATACATTTAAGGAATCTGTGCAACTTTCAACCCTTCAAAACCACATAAGCGTGGCCGACCGGAAACTATATGCTTAATTTGCAGAACGCCACTGACCTTCCCCTGTAGACAAACTTCATGGGTTCGACGGCCAGCGCGGTGGCCACAATGTCGTCAGCGTTGTGCCTGCGCCCGCTGACCACCATGAGGCCATCCATCTTGCCCACCACGAAGACGAGACCCCCAGGACCCACGAACCCCAGCAGGCCTGTCCTTATGAACGGGTATTCGCTGATTGGAGCCCCGGAGCTGGTCATGGGAAACACCTGCGGAAACAGCATCCATCAGGCCACCGTTCACGTGGCCAGCTGGTTTTAGTCCTCACCGCTTCTCCTGCCGGCACGGCACCTGCTTTGCTTAAGCTCTGCCTTTCATCCCAGCAACCCTGCCCGAGGGCCGAGGTCGCAGTTACCGCTGGTGGTCAACAGGCAGAAACGCACTTCCCGCCCACCTCAGCAGGACCCCATCCGTTCCTGCACCTCCACTCACCTGCGGGAGCTCCTCCTGCCTCTGAACCCTGAACAGGTGACACCCAGAAGACTCGCAGGAGGCCACTCAGCAAGAACTGATTACTTCGTTTACAAAACCACAATGTAAAAGATGAGTGAAGAGTCAAGGTACATTTTAAACAACGTATGTTAGTTTTAAAGTAATCTCTATTCATTCATAAAATGTTATTTGCCCCTGTTGGAAGTATGCTGAAAAGAAAAATATTAAGGAAGCAAATCCAATCAGTTCAAACTGTAAACCTCTTTTCCTCCACCCTTGCAGATAAGTCACATAGAAATGGAGATGGGGTTTTTATTTAGCTTTGCATCTAGCTCAGTTTCGAGGGATATTTTAGAGAGTTCAATTCACATTCAAGAAAGCTATCATGGACAGGTATTGTAACATCTGTTCAGACACATCCAAAGTTCTCAACATTTAGACCAGGAACTGTGGCTCATGCCTGAATCCTGGCACTTTAGGAGGCTAAGACGGGAGGATTGTTTGAGACCAGGAGTTTGAGATCAGCCTGGATAAACAGCACAAGACCCCATATGTACAAAAGAATTTCTTTTTAATTATTTAGGTGTGGTGGCACATGCCTGCAGTCCCAGCTACTCGGCGGCTGAGGCAGGAAGATGGCTTAAGCCAAGGAGTTTAAAGCTGCAGTGGGCTGTGATCGTGCCACTGCCCTCCAACCTGAGTGACAGAGCAAGACCCTGTCTCAATAACAACCAAAAGTTCTAAACATTTAGGAAATGTATCCCCAAACAATTTATATTTTCTTATGTATAGCTTAAATATTGTGCTACTTATAAGGCCAGGACCTGCTTGGTAAAAAGATGAGTTCTGAGTTGTAGCATTGAACTTGTGTCTGACCCCTTCATGTCTCTGCTCATTACACAGCACATCTGTGCACACGCCCCTTGCACGCACATTACACACACGTCTGTGTATACCATAGACATACTTGGGTGAAGCCCTTCTCGCACACAAGTGCACGTTCCCTCATGATCCACTTTTCACAGTAAAAGTGAGAAAAGTAACAAAAAGGATCCTTTCTTAGGAAATCGTGCTTGTTGTTTTAAACCCTGGTTATAAGGTCAGAACAATGCTGATACAACAAATGTATCAAAAGTGATACCAAGTGGTAAAGTGCCATCATTTTCATGAATATAAACACGTCTTGCTGAAAATGGATCTTACATTCCATGTCTGTCACTATGCACCTGCCAAGGCTGTTTGGAGACGGAGCCATAGGCAGTGCTCGTGGCAGGACTGTCCTCCACCTACCTCAAAGGTGTTCTTGGTCATGCCGGAGAGGCCATAGTAGGACGTGCCCGTCGCAACTGCACACACACACAGCTCCCCGATCTCATCCGTTCTACACAGCTGAGGAACCCCGTCTGGCTTCACTGAACACATGATGGCTAAAAGCAAACAGGAAAGCACACGCAGCGTGAGAGGGGGTGGGTGGGGAGAATAAAGGAAACAGGCAAGACGCGAATATGAACGAGGACACCAGTGAACAGGAATGGGGTCTGGAGAAAAACTGCATGGATGGTCGTCAGCCAGACATTCCTTTTCCCTGAAAAGCCGTGATTTTTCCTGTTGCAGCAATATGGCCAATTTCATAGCTGAAACATCAATAAATATTGCAACTGCTTTAATGTTAATGTGCAAGTTGTATTTAGGGGCGTAACATCGTCTGCCATTTAGATTTGGGGAGGACCCTCAGAACCAACCTCAGGGCCACCTGCCACACGTACATCAGCAACGTGGTGCAACCTGAAGTCTGCAAATCAAGCCTCTAATGTCTTAGGGAAATCTGAACCTTCGATTTCATGCTCCATGCAAGGTGAGTCCTTCCGAGAACACCCCTGGAGCGCTTCGCGCACGGTTCAGTGCTGATCAGTTCTCACTGGTCTGTACCACCAACACTTTGATGCTTTGAACAACAACGTCCTACGTAGCCCCCAACTGCAAGCCACAAATCTGATTAGGGAGCCAAGAGCCTCATGCTTCAGAGGGGTGGGGTGTGCATTAGTGACAGCTGAACTGTTTAGAAAGAGCCTGAAACAGCCGGCACCCGCTGGGCTGGAGTACGGGTGTGTAAGAAGTGGAACAGCGGAAACATAAGCTAAACTCACAGGAAGAAAAATTCACATTAAAATTACACTGAAAGATTCTTCACCCATCATATTGGTAAAAATAAAAGTCAGGTAATAGGGCGGATAAGGGAGTGGAGAAAGAAGTGCTGCTGTTTACCGCTCGGCAGGGTGTAAAGCCTCACAAGCTTCGAAAAGACAATCATCATAAAAGCTACATCGGTAGTTCTCTTTGAAACAGAACTCCTACTTCGAGAACTGTTTCCATTAGACACGAGGGGGTCACTCACTGCAGCAGCAAAAGAGGGAAAATCCCCAAACAGGGGAGGCTCAAATAACCTTAGTGCTCCCACAACGTAGCACTGTGCCACCTCGAGAACAGCACGGAGCTCGTTACGTGCTGACAGAGGACCCCAAGATATAAAATATGCGTGTGTAGGCAGTGGTCTATCATGATGTGAGAAAACCCCAAAACCCAGGGCAGAGAACACACACGGGGTGCAGGGCACATGTGTCTGTCCCACAGCCCCAGGTGCCTCTGACAGGGAGCCTGGGAAGCTCGCGGCTGCTCTCACAGTCACAAAGGAGCGTTTCCATTGTGTCCTTCAGAACCTTTTGAAGACTTCACTATGAAGCTCCATTTATTTGAAAACTAGGTATTAAAGAAAGAAATGGAGCCAGGGGGCCTGGCCACAGCTGGGGGGCAGGGAGTGGGCTGGACACAGGGGCTGGAGGCTGGAAGCAGAGGCAGAGCCGCGGGGATGCTGGAGGGCGTCCACAGGGAACTGCGGTAGTGAGGAGTAGGGAAGCCAAGGGCTGCCTTCATTTCTTTTATGCCAAACCGGGCGAACAGAAAGGCAAGAGCTTCTGGAGTGCCTGGCCCTAGCGCAGCTCACCATGAAGGGGCATGAGGGGTCTACCTCTGTGAGACTCCACGGGGCGGGGGTCCCTGCTGAGGCCCACCTGACCTGGCGTCCTGAACCTGCTGCTGATGGTGGCAGCACTGCTCGCACAGGCATGGCTACCCTGCTGGGCTTGAGCCCACACCCCATGCCTGGAGGGCTCAGCAGGAGACATAGGCTCTGGGGTTCCCAGCTGAGAAAAGAGCCAGGTTCCCTTTCAGGGGCCAGAGAGCCAGGGGCTGATGCTGCCAGTGACCCCATGAGTTGAGCGCCAGGTGTGTGCACCCTGAGCATGGTAAAACCTCCTGGGAGGTGCCTGGGCACTCCTGGTGGGGCTGGTGGGCCCTGCAGCTGGGTGCTTCCTCACACACCTGTGGAAAAGGCTTCTGAGACTAGGAAAAAGGGCTCTACTGCTGAAAACAGGCTTCATGGTCACACAGACTCACATTCCTTGGTTTTCACACGTCTGCCTTGGGGGAAGCCAAGCTTGGCTGTTCCCACTCTGGCTGGTGTCTTAGGGTGATGGACGGGCACGTCCTCTGGGGCAGAGAAGGGAAGCTGCCCAAGCACCAGTGTGGACCCTGCACTGGCCCCGAAGCCTTCCAGGGAAGAGGAGCCTGAGGCCCCACTGTGCAAAGCTGCCCTTCCCCATCTTCTCAATCATCTACCAGGAGAGGGAACGCTGCCTCAAATGTCTGAAGCCTAACAAGGACTTCAGAAGACTGGGAGTGAGGCTTTCAGCCCGAGGACACACCACAGGAACGTGGGAATGTGGGCTTTGGTGATGTGTGTTAGAAAAGCATTTAATAACTGGTTAATCTGTGTGGCTTGCGACGCACACTCACCTCCAGGCATCACGAGGCCGACATCCTGCACAGTGAGCACGGAGAGCTTCTCTTCCGAGTCCACACGAATGACTCCGTAGGTCAGCCCATGCATGGAGAGGACGCCCCGGCCCGGGGGCTGGTTACTGTCATCCGTGGGCCTGTAATGACAGTTTTTAACTTGAATATGCAGGGGCAGATAAGCCATCACAACCACAGCTGTGCAGTCAGCACACACGCGGCAGGCTGGGGCCCTGGGAACAGGGCCGGCCACCCACGTGGCCGCATTAGGGGGTGCTCGTTCTGTTTATGAACGGCTGGTGGCGAGTCTATTGCTTCCGCCTCTGCGTTCCCAGGGAATCTCAAGAATACCCGAAAACTACGAAGGCAGCTCCTCTCCTGCCCTCTCTATGCAGGCCCTGCACAGACCGGCTCTCTCTCTCCTCCCAGCTCCTGCTCACTCCACAGTCTGCTCTTCAGTTTTGCAAACGTCTGGAAGCGGGTGCATCCACTCCAAGAATGCAGGCAGAACCACTGAACAGAAACGATGGAAATCCCGACTGTCCAGCCTCAATTCAGAGGCAGGCTGTCTGGGCGTATGCCCAATTTTATATATAAGAATCTAAAATAAGATTGACGCTGTGCCATTCTGGCTGCCAAGTTCTAAGGAAAATTATTTGGGTGGCAGGCAAGCTGTAGAATGAACTGTGGGTCAGGAGAAGGGGGTGCATGCAAGGCAGTTTTCAGAAGACCACTGCGCACACGTGCACCACTCTGGGGCCCGCCCCCCCCCTCTGCCGGACACCCCAGCTTGCTCCCGCCATGGGGCTTCTGCGCTGGTTCTCGCTGCTACCCAGGACGTTCCTCCGGCAGACCCCCGCACGGCCCTCTCCCTCCGCGTCTCCAGAGTTTGGCTCAAATTTGGGACTTCTCATCCCCTCAGAAAACACTCCCCACCCAGGTGCCCGCCCCACACACCTCTGACTACCTGTGTGACCTCCTCCCTCAGACCCAACTCTCCTGAGTTTGTTTTGCTCACAGCTGCATCCCAGCCCTGGAAAATGTCTAGCAACAAACATCTGCTGACTGAATTTGTGAACAAATAAGTTAAAATCTCTCTAAGATCATGGATTATATTCCTGAAAACTAACAATTCCTCAATGGTTATCTAAGCGAGTCACCACAATTTAGGTACACATCACATTTGTTTCTGTAATTTTCCATATATAAATCTTTAATGCACTTCAGACTTAAAAGCTGGACCTAAGCTTACTGTTTAACTTTAAAATATTATGGTTTATAATGAAAGTGAAGACATAAATGAGGCAACATAAAAGTTAAAATTTGCAAGAGGAGATCTCATTTGAATGAAGTAACTGGTGTACTGAAAAAAGCATGAAAGACTCTGGAAACAGAACTATTCTAGATGTAAGAATCAAAAAGGATAGAGCTAACCAGATAGAAAAGAAAAGTCTGCCCAAATAAGAAAACCCACACGGAACCACCTAGATGGCGTGAGCTCAAATCACTGGGCTTTACGTTATTCTCCCGGCCTTTACTTCTCAGAGACCCCAAACAAACCAAAACCTCGAAATGAAAACAGTGTTGTCAGTGGTCCTGCCACCCTTCCCTCACCCTGACAGTCCTCTACAAAGATCGATGTGGGAGTCAGGAACTGTGAGCTTCAGTATCTGCTGTGGGTTGAATCGTGTCCTTGCAAAATATCACCCCTCGTATCTGTGACCTTATTTGGAAGCAGGGCCTGTGCAGAGACAGATGCCCCTGGACTTACAATGGGGTTACAACCTGATAAACCCATTGTAAAGGTGAAAATCGCAGGTTGAACCGCCTTAAGCCAGGGCCATCTTATGACCAGGTTAAGATGAGGTCATACTGGGTTAGAATGGACCCTAAATCCAATTACTCGATCCTTGTAAGAGGAGAGAGAGGCCCAGACACAGGGAGCAGCTCACATGATGATGGAGGCAGGGACTGCAGTGACAGGTACCCCTCCAGGATCGCTGAGCACCGAGGCCGGGGTGAGGCCTGGGGCAGGTTCCCTCAGCACCTCCAGAGGCCCAGCCCTGTGGCAGCTCGGGGTCTCCGACTCCAGCCTCCGAAACTGAGACAAGTGTCTGTTGTTTAAACCACCCACTGTGTGGTACTTTGTTACAAGAGCCCGAATACACTAACTTAGTGATAAAAATTCAAGGTACACTTATTTTTGTTTTAAAAAGTCACATGAAATCAAAACGCTGGGCTAGCCGAGATTCAGAACACTGACCTGCCAGGCCAGAGGCTGGGAGGAAAAGTTATCTTAGGGCCCAATCATGTGTGTTTTGTTGTCTCAATTACAAAATCCCCCTTCCCTCCCTTTTTCTTTTCTGAGACACAGTTTCACTCTGTCGCCCAGGCTGGAGTGCAATGGTGCGATCTTGGCTCACTGCAACCTCTGCCTCCCGGGTTCAAGCCATTCTCCTGCCTCAGCCTCCTGAATAGCTGGGACTACAGGTACCCACCACCACAGCCAGTTAATTTTTTTGCTATCATTAGTAGAGACAGGGTTTCACCATGTGGGCCAGGCTGGCCTCAAACTTCTGACCTCGAGTGATCTGCCCACCTCAGCTTCCCAACGTGTTGGGATTACGGGTGTGAGCTACTGTGCCTGGCCAAGATCCTCTTTTCTATGTTTACACACAGTTAATGAGAAATAAGATTTGCACATTTAATAATACCTTAAGATTACAAACTGCATTTGCTATAGGAACTTTTCAATTATGCTTACACAATGATAGTTACAGGAGGCTGAATACGTTCATATTAGTGACATTAACCTTGTATTAATTTAACCTGCCCCTGTACATTTATTCATATTTGATAGATTCTCTTGCTAGTCGGAGAAAATGCATGGCCCTGGGTTTCCTTCCTTGCAGATGTGCAAGACACTGGCACACAGTCAGGCACAGAAGCGCAGTGCTCCTGACACACACACAGCCAGGCACAGAAGCACAGTGCTCCCGACACACACACAGGTGGACACAGAAGCGTGGTGCTCCCCCCACACACACAGGCGGGCACAGAAATGTGGTGCTCCCCCCTACACACACACAGGCGGACACACAGGCAGGCACAGATGCGCGGTGCTCCCGGCACACACACAGGTGGGCACAGATGTGCGGTGCTCCCGGCACACACACAGGCGGGCACAGAAGCGTGGTGCTCCTGGCACACACACAGGTGGGCACAGAAGCATGTTGCTCCCGGCACACACACAGGCGGGCACAGAAGCATAGTGCTCCCGGCACACACACAGGCAGGCACAGAAGCATGGTGCTCCCGGCACACACACACGCAGGCACAGAAGTGCGGTGCTCCTGGCACACACACAGCCAGGCACAGAAGCGCAGTGCTCCCCATACACACACAGCCGGGCACAGAAGCCCGGTGCTCCCAGGACACACAGAGCCAGGCACAGAAGCATGGTGCTCCCAGCACACACACAGGCAGCCTCACAGCCCCACCTCCCCACAGACGTGGTGTCCGGGGCCACCCCTTAACACCTGACCTGGTGGTGCTGATGCCTCCCCCTCCAGATGGCAAACCAATGCCCCAGTGGTAACCTCCATGTGCCAAATGGTTCTGAGTCTTTCATGCATAAGGACTCAAAACTCACCACAAGCCTATGGCTATTATTCCCCAATTTCAGATGAGAAGACTCAGGCACGGAAAGGTTGACTTCACCACCCAAGTGAGTGGTGGGGCTTGGCAGGACTCAGACCCAAAGCATAGCCTCTATTCCCAGGACACTGAGGGCATCAGTCTACTGCTTTTTATAAAAACTTAGAAGCAAACAGTACAACCAACGTGAGCACATTCTTAGTATGAACAAGGCAAACATCACAGTCCAAAGGGAAAGTGCCTGTTTCTGCTCCAATCCTGTGCCCCACAGATAACCACTATGGAGATTTTTATATGTCAAAGTTTAGACTCCTAGATATAAGATTAAGTATAAAATATGTATGTATACCACTACATTGATTTTTTAAAAAAAAGCAGAATCAAGATGCTGCTTCTTCTATGTTGGCAGAGAAGCTGAGTGTCGGGAAAAGCTGAGTGTTGGGAGAAGCTGAGGCAGGGCTTGCATGTCTGACATAACGTAAAAGAGTCTTGGAACATGTCCGGGGTCCAGGGTCTAAAACTCCTCATGGCCTTTGGAACACCAAGCTCTGTGCTAACGGGTGGAAGGCTACCCTGATGCACTGTTATCTAAGCCTAGGGCATAAAACTCCTCATGGCTTAGACAGAATCCAGGGCTCGTGGCCTCTGGAACGTGTCTAGATTCGCTGGCTCCTTGCTCTCCCAGGATCGAATGTATCTTGAGTTAAAAGAACCTGCTCTCCAGTATCTCAAGTAGCAGAGTATGTTCCACATGCTTCAAAGGAAATGCTAAACCATCACAGCTGCAGACCACATGCTTTCCCTTCCGACTGCCACATTCTCGACACCTTCTTTGATCACCAATAAATAGTCTGGACGTCCAGAGCTCAGGCCCTTCACAGCCTCCATATTCGCAATGGTCCCCTGGTCCCACTTTCTCTCTCAAACTGTCTTTTCTCATTCCTTTGACTCTGCCGGACTTCATCACCCCCATGACCTGGTGTTGGGTCCAATCACCCAACATTCTAAAACTCAGTCTCCTCACTAAACATACCTGCAGATCTTTCCCTGTCTCTGTGTGTGGGCGTACATCTGTGTAGGTGTGTGCACCACTGCATTCAGCTGGTTTGTCACATGGTGTTCAGTAACATCAATATATGATCACATAATTTCTTTCATTCAATTTTTATACAGCCAGAAATATACCTGTAACATGTGTATCTAGAAAGAAAATGGAGGATCAAAAAGCACATATACTTAAAATTTTAAGACCACCTAAATACCTTCCCAAAAGAACATATTTTGCACTCCACTAACAGAACAGGAGTATTATTTCCTCATCTACTAGAAAAGCACCTCACACCGGCTGTCTGGGGTCGTGGTTATATATTTAATGACCTACTCCGCACAGTAACCCTGTGGAGATGGGAGCAGCATCATGACCCTACTGTTTAGCAGACGGGCAGGGTGAGGAGGGCTGAGGGCTGCCCAAGGCCGCTGCTGCAGAGCCAAGCCAGCGCCAGTCTCAGGCTGGCTTCAGGATCTGTGCGTCTGGCCACGGCGCCAAGCTGCCTCGGCAGTGCCCATCTCTGCACACTCTTGCCAACACTTAAAATGCTTCCCAATTTGTTGAGTAAAACACCACTTGTCCCAATTTGTGTTCCCTATATTATTAAGCAAGTTACATGATATTTACCTCCATCAACACCTTGTTAGGAAGTAAAAATCCCAAGAAGGTAGACAAGGTGAGGAAGGGAAGAAACGGTCCCCACAGGCAGAATTCAAGGGGATTTAAAAACATCCACCTGAAGAATCAATGTCAGTACACTAAATAATGGCTGATAAAGGTATCCGCCCGTTCGTCAACTTCCACACTCAGTTCCAAGGTGAAATGATGTTCAAGACCAAGCGGCTTCGTGTGCCTCACGAAGAATATGAATTCCAGGAGGGACCGTCTCCGCGATCTCTGGGAATGTAAGGAGGCAGCATCCACTCTTAGAGAGATGGAAGGAGCAAAACACAGAGCTACCTACACAACACCACGATGACGTGCAAAAGGAAAAGGAAAAGAAACTAAAGGACAACAGAGTCTGGATGTTTTGTTGCCTCCGGATCTCCCATTGAAATGTGATGTCCAGCGCTGGAGGCGGCCTGTTCTCGCGGTAACACCAGAGCTCTCTATGGTGATGTCCAGCGCTGGAGGCGGCCTGTTCTCGCGGTAACGCGAGCTCTCTATGGTGATGTCCAGCGCTGGAGGCGGCCTGTTCTCGCGGTAACGCGAGAGTTCTCCATGAGTTCACGTGGGATCTAGTTGTTTAGAATGGAGCTGGGTATCTCCTCTCTCCCTCCCTCTCGCTCAGTCTCTCACCATGTGACACACGGGCTCCCGCTTTGCCTTCTGCCCTGATCGTAAGCTTCCCGAGACCTCCCCAGGAGCTGAGCAGATGCTGGAGCCATGCTTCTCTTACAGCCCACAGAACTGTGAGCCAGAATCAACCTCTTCTCCTTATAGATTACCCAGTCTCACACATTCCTTTATAACCATGCAAACAGACCAACAAAAAGGAGAGAAGCAGGCCAGACCTCGCAACGTGGCCTCACAAGGAATGTACACTATGGCTTCCACCAAACCGTTTGCACTGTTCACTTGTCACAGCTTTCCAGCCTCTAGAAAACATTCCATAAGCCTTGCCTGCATAACACCTTGAAGCAGCAGCTCCTATAAATTTCATGAACACATCCAGTTTGCTACTCCTGACCACAAACAGAGCTTGGCCAGGCTCAGGACATTAACACAAAACAAACAGATCAAGCAGTAAACAGGCCTTACCAGCCTCCAGCTCTAGGGCTTACCAGAGGAGTGGCACTGCACCTGCACCGCTGCAGTGCCGCCTGTTATTTGCTGAATCCCTGAGGCAAGTGAGTTAATGAGGGTCTTTTTCTTCATCTTACACGGGCTCTCTCCAATCTAGTAATTCTCAGCTTAGCAACAGCAGCACATTTGGAGAACAAAGAGTTAAGCTGCAGACCCCTCCTCCCCCCAGCAATCTTTACACAGCCTGTCTTTGCAACAGATCACACAAAACACGCCTGTAGTCATGTAACTGTGGTAACGGCAGCAACACCTGCTGAATTCTTACTACGAACCAGGCATGTTTTTAAGTGCTTTGTGTGTATGAACCCACTCAGTGCTCACACAGGCCTCTCAGGGGGCTACTGCTGTGATTCTTATCTACAGACGAGGAATCTGAAGGGGCTGAAGGTGAAGCCCCACCCACGTCACAAAGCTGGAGCGAGATGAGCACTGAGGAGGCCCCAGGCCGACCTCACAGAGCAGGACCCAGGCCGACCTCACAGAGCAGGACCCAGGCCGACCTCACAGAGCAGGACCCAGGCCGACCACACAGAGGAGGACCCAGGCCAACCTTGGCCCCCGACAGAGCGGGCACAGAGGAGGAACCAGGCCGACCACACAGATGAGGACCCAGACCGACCTCGGCCCCCGACAGAGTAGCACAGAGAAGGAAGGAGGTGGCGCTCATCCCACGCCTGCCGTTCCCCACGCTGGCCTCAAAGCACCTGCACAACGTTGCTTCTTTGGGAAGACGCATTCGGGTTCCAGACAAAATGAGAAGTTACCGGGAAGCCTGTCTGAGAGTGGAGGGTGTTCCTTTCCGAACTAGCAGCCAGAGCCCCGAGGAAGTGTCTTTTTAAAAAAAAAAAAAACAGGGTAGCTGCTCTGGTCTTGAATCACCATTCACCACCAAAGGTTTTTCTTTTAGACGAATGTAAATCAGCCCTGATGAAGGTGCCTGGGCACACAGAACACAGAACTCTGCTTTCTTTCCTCCCCGGGCCATGCTTCAACAGCAGCAGAATGCCCTTACACACTCATAGTACCCAGTAAAAGTGCCCTTTAAAGGACAGGGAGCAGGTTAGCTTGTGAACTCATTTTAGCAGAAACAATATTTTCGGGAAACACTTCTGCACCACAAGGAGAAATTCAGTGAAAAACGTGCACGTACAACGTTCAGTGTGACAGACTTTCAAAACCACAACAGATAACGGAGGCTCTGATTTTTAACAGGAAAAGATACGACGTAAAAGCAGCCAGTGTATTAAGTTATGAGTTGATTTAATGTAACATTCTTCCTTTTCCCTAATAGCAGCAATGCATGCCCACGAAAAACAGCCCATTTTAAGAGCCGCGCAGCGCAGCACAGTGAGCCGCCCATCTCCACCGCCTCGCCCGCCCTGCATAGCGCAGCATAGTGAGCCGCCCATCTCCACCGCCTCGCCCGCCCTGCGTAGCGCAGCTTTTTTTGGCACTGAATATACTATTTACAGATACTTAATGTTTTGTTACCAAAAATGGGATCACACTATATAAACTTTTTTGCAAACTCTTTCTCATAAGCCTTGGCCACCTTTCTGTTTCCAGGGGAGGTTACGGGCTGAAACTGGGGGGACCCTGTGGGGAGGCCCCTCCTCTGCTATTTTCTCACTGCACTGCAAACCTTTGCCAAAACAAACTTCTCATGTAATTCACCACAAAAACAGAACACACTGTCAAACGCAGGTGGTCGGGTGAAATTAAACAGGAAAACCCGGCTTGCTCTTCAATGCTGCCTAATTGTCATGCTCTGGTTCAGGTGATTTTCATCTCAAGACTATTCTATAGAGAATTTCAAAATTTTATCCCGCTTTTTAGGTAAAATTACAGTTTATCTTGCTTTCCCTTACATGCTGGATTATGGAACTTGGGTCTGACTTTTCTGAGCAGTCAGAAGTGCTCACTTTGGAACCACTTTGTCTCAGAGCTATGCTGTTTTCTCCTGTCACTCATCCAGGCACCACCCGCACCCAGTGGGCACCAGACAGCACCCTTCTCCCTGTGGACACCTCTTCTTCGGTTTTCTCCCAGCTAACTTCTAGCTTGGACACTTTCAAAAAATGGAAGATGGCTGTTGTGACAAGGGGGCAAAAGACAAGATTTTATCTTTTCTGGAATTACTGTTTCATTGTTTTACATGAATTTTTGCCTTTTGTTACTAAATTATCGGGATATCCGAATAATACTTTGTAGTTACAAAGCTAAAAATTATGCTTTTCAGTTCAATAAACATTTGCACAATGTAGCTTTAAGGAAATCAATTCTGTCACATCTCCATTCTAGAGATGGTAACAGACTCAAATGGCAGAAGGTTTAGGGAGAGATGGTAACAGACTCAAGACAGCAGGAGGTTAAGGGGATACTTGTAGCCAGGAAACAGTTTCCTGGTTTTTGCCTTGCAATTTGTCCTTTAAAAAATTTCTGATGAGTTTAGGCACCACAAACCCCTATTTCCCCAATATTTCCTACTCTAAAACTAATATCAGTAGAAGAGAAAACACAAAATATAACAGGACGGTGACACTTTTAAAGAGAAGAAAATACTTTAAATGCCTGGGTAAAAATACAGCTCACATAGGAAGACTGAGCAGACTTCACTAGAGCAGGTGATTTCCTGCCACCACTTGGCTGACACACGTGAACACAAGGGTGAAAACAGACACACACGAAGGCAGACACATTAATACAAACACGAAGACAGGCATACACAGGTGAAGACAGCCATGAAGAAAGGCAAGCATGCATGAACATGCATAGACACGCATGAACAGACATGCATAAAGACACGTGAACACAGACATGCCTAGACACACGTGAACAGACATGCATAAAGACATGTGAAGAGACATGCCTAGACACACGTCTTTATACATGCATAAAGACACACGTGAACACAGACACGTGAACACAGACGTGCCTAGACACATGTGAACACAGACATGCCTGAGGACAGGCACGTCTCCAGCCCTTGCCCCTTCAAGGTCTCCGACTCATGTTTTCAAAGAATCTCAACCACCCTACAATGAGGGCTGGTCATTTTTTGGCAACTGGCCTTTCTCTGAGGGGAGAACCGACTGTGTAAGTTCCAGCAGTGACCTGCCTCCAGTGCTGGGCAACCTGAGGGAGGGCACAGTACCTGGAGCCCAGGTGCCAGGCTACTCCTACGTACCCTCCCATTGCCAGGGCTGCTGCTGGCTCCCGTGCGCCGCACCCCCCAACAACCCCTGACAGCCGCTGCTGGCTTTCTGTACGCCGTGACCCCCTATCCCACCCCAACCCCTTCCCCGTCACCAGGGCTGCTACTGCTCCCGGAAGCGCCCGTGCATCCTGCCTATTTATCAAGCGGGACACTGGAGGTTCCATCGATCCTGTGAGCCCTGAAACCTTCCAATGTGCTCTGTTTTGCATGACAGACATTCTATGTTGCTTGCAAGAGTGACATTAAGATACTCCACAGCTAGTAGGCTGCGGGCACTCCTGTCAGACCTGGGGCTCTTGAAGGCCCTGGCCCTTGACAGCCTGGAAGATCGACTCATAGCCCTGATGTCCACGCCCGGCCCTGCTGGCACCTGCAGCCCTGGGTGGCTTTCTTGTGAGTGCCTCAGCTTCTGATTTATCTACTCTTTTATGTTTTTTGTTTTTTGTTTTTTTTGCAAAAGAGAATCACTAAGTGACACATATTCCAGAGAGGGCCAAAATTCTACAAATAGTAAGCAAATGCATCTGCAATTTTATCTGCATTCTACTGCAGATAATCGTTATCCTTTTTTAATTAAACAGACCGAAAGCCAAACAAGCAACCAGCTGCAACTCAGCATTGGAAGTTCAGTCTCTGCTTCGCTACCAGGAGCAGGGGCTGTCCCTGGAAGATGGTTCACACACAGAAGAGGCTGTCCCTGGAAGATGCTTAACACGCAGGACACAAATGCTTAGATCCCAACACAGAGGAAATGCCCATCCTAGAACCCCTTCAAACAGGCATAATCCATCCTCTACAGACCCTTCTCTGCAACAAAACAGGGGAATGTAGCACTTGTTTTTGTTCTTTAAAAAACATAAGGAGTAAGTAAAACGAGAGCACTGTACTGCCTCCCATTCTGGACACGACGACATTTAAGAAGGCATTCATTTTGTTCTCACGCCAGAACCTGCAGGGAAGCCTTGCCAGACCTCACTTAAAGCAGCTTTATAGAACGTACGAAAGCCATTTTTCAGTTAATAACCTGGCCTCTGGCCTCTACTACGTGGAAAGTTCACCTCAAATCTTAAGACAGAGTACACTGAGTTCACAGTCGCCGGCTCATTTTCCAAAAACACGCATCTGTCCCAACCCTTCTACAGCACACAACGGAAACCCCAGCACAGAGGGAAGTTTTCCTTCTGTTCACACATGCAGACAACAATGCAGAGAGGGGTGTGTTGGTGGAAATGCAAGTACAAGTGCTGCTTTCATCAAATTTATTCAAAAGTGACTTAAACATCAGGGTAACAAAAGATACAGGTTCTAAGGACCAGCACTGGTTTCTCTCCTAAAGATTTTCACCACTGAGATAGAGTTGCTGCCTAATTCATCTCAGGCAATTAGGGAGTTGAAGTGCAATGGCCAGTTATACAGATTATTCTTTCGTAAAGCATCAGCATTTAACAGTTTCTGCATCATATGCATGATAACTACATAAAAAGACAGTCTTGATGAGACTGAGAATGATGGGCGGCAGGGAGAACCGGCACGGGAACACTTGGGGGGCTGCTGTTTGTTTTCAGGACACTGTCGTTCCTAATTCAACTTGGAATGCTAAAATCGTATCTTTTAATTCCTCTTGATCCTTCAATTTGTTGAGCCCAATCACGCCAATCAGAAAAGTGGCACACCCGCGAAGAGAGGCACACCCGAGAAGAGCGGCACACCCGAGAAGAGCACTGAAGCCAGCGCCAGGGAGGTAGCTCTGGAGACGGGCTGCTGTAACCCACGGTGGGCCGTGTCCAGAGACCACTCCTCCAGACACTGCGTGGGGTGCAGGCCGCAGCCGACCTGATGTATGTGCCCACGTGCACCACCGGGCGAGACAGTGGGAGGGAGACACATCCTGCTCTTGTTATTTCTGTTTGTGTCCTGGTCAATGCCTGCCCTTCCACAGTTTTGCCTATAATTTAAAAACCACACACTGCTATGGGAAGCCTGTTGCAAGCAGGCCTCCTGCACTCATCTACACTCCAGAGCTCACCTCACAAGAATGGAATGACCCTCCTCTTCCCCACCACTGGGAGTATTGCTGTGGACACGCTGCCCCAGACCCCCGCACCACACCTCCTCTCTCGCCACACCTTCCTCTGGACCAGCCTTGGGTGGGCCGGTGACAGCCGACCCAGGAACGCAGCTTCTCTGCAGGAGCCTGTTCTCGGCAGATGCTACAACAGCATATTTAGGCCGTCAGTGGCACCTACGTCAACCAAGTAAAATGAAAACAAAAACCCAAACGCACACATGGCTCCATTTATGTAAAATGCCAACGTGTGCATATCACGTGCATAAACACACGTCAGGTTTGGGCTTCACTTCTGGTGAATGACATGGGATTGTCAGAGCAAACTGTACAAGAGGCAACTTTCTGAATTTACCTACTTTAAATTTTACTTTCATTCACTCAAAAAATATGCATCAGGCATCAACTATACACCAGAGACAGACAATGAAAAAAATAAATATACCAGTAAATCCCACAGCACATGGAAGTCAGTAGCACTGCAAGAAAAGCAGGCTGATGAAAACGGACTCTATCCCACTCCAGATGAAACCAGAGGAAGGTGTGGTGAGAGAGAAGGAGGTGTGGTGCGGGGGTCTGGGGCAGCGTGTCCACAGCAATACTCCCAGTGGTGGGGAAGAGGAGGGTCATTCCATTCTTGTTTCCACGTACACGCACGTGGAAATCAGAGTAAATTCCTATCCCACCCCAGATGAAACCAGAGACTGACACACACGAGGAAATCGGAGTAAATTTCTGCCAACTGCAAGGACAGGATATTATGATTCCATGAGCCTCTAGACAGTTCCACTTATTAAGGAATTACGGTGAAACTGCAGAGAGTGATACATGTTTTTTAATGAATGAATCTACATAAAAACAGAAATAAACTCATCTTGAAAGGTTAGGTCCCGCTTTCACCCTCACCCTCAGCGTTCACCGTTAGGATTTCCTGATCTCCCTTCGCTGCTGAATCAGGACTGTCTCTAGGTTAGCTACGTAAATCGACAGGACCCAGTACCTCCGGATGGCCACAGTGAGGGCCTCTGGCGAGCTGGCACAAGGACAGATGACCTCCTGTCGAAGGCCTTTACTTTGGAAGACATTGAGAAATGCATCGCAAGATGAAATAGACCCTAGAGTGAAAGAGGGACAATGGTCAGACAGCTGAAGCACTGTGATTGATTACAAAATCCCACCACAGAAAACCGTTCTGAAGGTGGGATTTAGGCACAAGTGGATCTAGGCAGTATGGAAAAATATTTAATACAATTTATTATTTATGTTACACTGAAAGTGGTCATTCTCAAACAGAATTCAAGAATTTAAAGGACTCAACCTCCACATTTATGACCCCTTTTCTGACAGATGAACTTACTTTAGTAACTTTTCTGAGACTTGTTCCACTGTTTTCAGTATGGAAGTTCCAAGACAGGGGTAAATCTAAACCAAATGAAGAAAACTTTCCTCTCTATTAAATGATGAGGTCGAGGCATAATTATCAAGAACATACCTGCTAAACTATGTCCAAATATAGACATACTTTCCTTTATGCAAGATGTATTGTTTTGTAGAGTTATGGGTTAAAACAATTGTTTATTAAATTAGCTCAGGATTTTTGAAATTTTATATTTGAAAACTGTTTATAAAACCTGTTTATGAGTCTGCTTTTGTATATCTGGTATTAAAGGAGTTTATGCTGCTTTAACTTACAAACATAAATGTTGCATATTTCATAAATGTGGTCAGAAACCTTTCATTAATTTCACTCTGCTTCTAAGTTTTATATACTTTTCTCACAAAAGCATGCTAGCTAGGTTCTCATTTCAGTTGGCTGAAATATTTCTCAAGGTGTATTTATAGTATTCTGTGGAGCCACTAATTTACTTAATCTGAGTATTTTTGTTAGAGAATATGATAATGAAATTACATGTAAAATGACAAATTAATTTACTGATCAAGAAAACTACTACAGACCATAAAGTACGAGCAGTCAAATATTTCCTGAATATTTCCTTATTACCTGCTTAGGGCTTACTTCATTTCATCCTCATGAAAGTTTATGACTTAAGCACCATTTTACAGGCAGGGAAACACGGTCACCAAAGGAACTTTCTCTACAGAATCAAGATATCCTCTGAATCCCAGGGCTGTGGAGTCTACAAATGCCTGTCCTTATTAAGCCATCGTACCTCTCGGCCAGAGTGAGAGATACGGTTTGGTGATTTTAAGACAACTTCTTTACTAAGATAAGGATTAGAAAAAGAAAAATCAAAGTATAAAGAATGAAACCTGGGGGTAAAAAAATAAAAAAAGACTCCATAGCCTGCCTAGTTCCCACGGCTCCTCACTTACAGGGGTTCGCGCCGTCCGCCACAATCAGCATTCGCAGAGAGGAGAGGTTGATGTCTCTCTGATCTCTGTGTGCTACTAATGCCCAATGCATATCCCTTGATTTCACACACGCCACTTTTGCTAAAAGAAAAATAGAAATAGGTTAGTATGTGCCACCGTCAGATCGCCCCCTATTGAAAGAGAGAGATCATCGTGAGTGGTGGGGAAGGGTGAAGAATCACTGTGACCCAGCCCCTGTGAGCCTTGTTTTTTTTTTTTGTTTTTTAATACCAATCTCGGCTCACGGCAACCTCCTCCTTTTCCTGGGTTCAAGTGATTCTCCTGCTTCAACCTTCCAAGTAGCAAGGATTACAGGCATGCGCCCCCAGGCCCAGCTAATTTTTGTATTATTAGTAGAAACGGGGTTTCTCTATATTGGCCAGGGTGGTCTGGAACTCCTGACCTCAGGTGATCCACCCCCTTTGGCCTCCTAAAGTGCTGGGATTACAGGCGTGAGTCACTGCACCCCGCCAGACCCACCTTTGTACTGGCAGACCTTCTGGATCCAGGAGAGAGGGTTCACCTTCATCAGCGAGTACGGGATGCTGATCACATGCATCATGTTCATGACGCTCTGCAATCAACACAGGAACACGCAGGGTGAGCACGGAGGGGCACGCAGAGGAGCAGCTCTCAGCCAGTGGCAGGGACGCTAGGCCGCACGGGGGCAGGGGGAGCCCTCAGAGTGCTGCAGACACCAGGCCGCACAGCCCCTGGAGGCTCCTTAGGGTGGGGCTGGCAGGGACGGCAACTACAGAGGGGCATGGCAGAGGAGCAGCTCTCAGTGAGTGCCGTGGACACCAGGCCACATGGGGCCCCAGAGGAAGAGGGGGAGAGGAGGAGGAGGAGCCGCTCGCAGGAAGCACCACAGACGCCAGGCTGCATGGGCCCCCAGGGAAGGAGGAGCAGCAGCTCTCAGGGAGCACCACAGACACCAGGCTGCACGGGCCCGGAGGAGGAGCAGTCGCACAGGACCCTGGAGGCTCTTTAGGGTGGGGAGGGCGGGGACGGCTGGTCTGCATGAGCGTGGCACGGTCGGGTCTGGGTGTAATCCTTTAAAGTATGTCCATGGGAAAGCGACTCCCAAGGTCTCCCTTGAACTCCACTGCTTTCCCTAAACTACTGCTGACAGAATTAAATAATTTAAGTCCAAATCCTTTTTAAGATGTAACCTTTGGTGAAGTATCACCATTTTCAACAGCCTTTCATATCCTCGAAGCCTAATTCTTCCTAGTGTGTTACGCTAACTTTTATTTTGCAGAACCCGTCTTGAGAACTATACGCTGCTCTGAAACGCGGGGCCGAGGGAAGCTCACATTCTGGCTCTGGCCAGGCCTTGCTGCAGCAGACTGCGACTCCTGACAAAAATAAACTAGGACACACTGGCTAGTACCTGTACGCTGCTGCATGCTGCTGCACGCTGAGGCTGGGACTCACACATGACTCACGCCACAGCACTCAGACCAGGCACCACCTGGTGGGCTGTGCAGTGGGCTAGGATCCTTGCAGTCTTGTAGGCTACGGGTTGGGGGCAGACAAGAGGGCACAGACCCTTCCGCAGAGCCACTGGCTCGATTCAGGAAGCTCCAGATGAAAGCGGAAAGACGACATGCGCCTTCCCTCCTCAGAGCTCCACCAACTCCCTCCCCACTCTGTGCTGGGGTCTGTGAGGGCATCTTAAAAGCTACTGCTGTCTGCTCAGAGACCTCGCCTTAGATGTGACAGTGGAGAGACTCACACCCGCCAGGGCTGCTGGCTGTACCCCAGAGCACAGAGCAGGCAGGCTGGTACCACCAGCGGGAGACCCTCAGAGAGGCGGCCCCACAACGATGCCTCGAAAGCAGGGCTGTGCAGACAACGCCACAGCCAGAAACTCGGGGGTTCTAATGACGAGAGTGACTAACAGCAACAGTGACGTAGCTATCTGTTCTTTAGGACCTGATCATTGAATCATGTGTCAAACGTGTAGGTGGAGTGGGTGCTTAAACTTTAGGCCACATAATTCTCACACCAGCCACGTCAAATAGGATTGTCGTTCTCATTCACAGATAGGAAAACTGAGGTTCAGATTTGAGAAGGGACTTAGATGCACGTGTGATATGCCTGAGTCACAAAGCTAAGAAAGGAAGGGCTGAGACACAAGCCCAGGTCCTCCAACCCCAAAGCCGGGCTTCCCCACTGCACCAGCACACGACGGTTCTGGGACCACACTGCTCCACCTTATCCCAGGTCCTCCAGTCCCAAAGCTGGGCTCCCCACTGCACCAGCACACGACGGTTCTGGGACCACACTGCTCCATCTCATCCCAGGTCCTCCAGTCCCAAAGCCGGGCTCCCCACTGCACCAGCACACAACGGTGCTGGGACCACACTGCTCCATCTCACCCCCTAACAGCATCAGACTTGAGAGATGACCCACATGTATCACAGAAGGCAGCCAGGTGGGCTGCTCTGGAGCCACAGATATTTGGTCTAGGAAATGCTTGCCGGCTCCTTTTCACATGAATTCTGGTCCACTGAGAAACGGCAAATCCTGTATTCATATGCCCATCACTCATGTGACAACTACTAGAATTTTCTACCACCAAAAGGTAAGAAGCTTCAGCATAAGAAATTATTCAAAAGAAAAATTAGTGAAAATTACCACATTCGAAACAGATGGGGGGAGCATCTAAGCAGTCACGCTCCACGTAGCTTTTAAGTGCCAAGCCTGCCTTAAACAAATAAGGTTTCTTCCCCATAAGAAGTGCCCAAGCCCAGCACTGTCATCCAGGGCACTCGTGATTGTGAGACAATCATTTCCCTATAACACACACTGATTGCCATCCTCAAAGGCAAATCTGTAAACTACTTTTCCCCACAGAGTAACACAACAGCAGGCCCCACTGACTCAAGAAATAACAGGAACATGCAGCTAACCAGATGTACAGGACAGTAATCCACACACCAACCAACCTTTGATGTTACGCTACGATACTGAATGCCAAAAGTGTGGGAAGGAAGATAATGATCTCCACGTGAGCCCTGGAAGGCTGTTTTCAGCAGCTGTAACCTCAATCCATGTGTCCAAGACCCTCAAACCAGTGGCTGCTGAAACAACTGGCTTTGTGGTGCAGTCGTGAACCACGTTAGTGGACAACATCGGTCTTCTAAACAGTAATGATTTTCTCTTCACAGTGTGGGAGGAAGCAGCTTGCCCAAGTGAAACATATGCACACCTAGGCATTTGTATTCCGACACCCAGCACACTCCTGTGTGGACAGGCTGGGCGGAGGGGGGACTCCTGTGTGGACAGGCTGGGCGGAGGGGGGACTCCTGTGTGGACAGGCTGGGCGGAGGGGGGACTCCTGTGTGGACAGGCTGGGCGGAGGGGGGACTCCTCTGTGGACAGGCTGGGCGGAGGGGGGACTCCTCTGTGGACAGGCTGGGCGGGGGACTCCTGTGTGGGCAGGCTGGGCGGAGGGGGGACTCCTGTGTGGGCAGGCTGGGCGGGGGCCTCCTGTGTGGGCAGGCTGGGCGGAGGGGGGACTCCTGTGTGGACAGGCTGGGCGGGGGCGGGGGCAGGGGCGGGGGACTCCTGTGTGGGCAGGCTGGGCGGGGGCCTCCTGTGTGGACAGGCTGGGCGGGGGACTCCTGTGTGGGCAGGCTGGGCGGGGGACTCCTGTGTGGACAGGTTGGGCCGGGGGGGGGGGGGGCTCCGGGGGGGCAGGGTTGGGCGGGGGGCGGGGGGGGACTCCTGTGTGGACAGGCTGGGCGGGGGCGGGGGACTCCTGCGTGGACAGGGGACTCCTGTGTGGACAGACGCGGCCAGGGGACCTCACTTACTGTCAAGATGCCATGCCAGAGCCCGACGTCTTTCTTGAAGTCCAGCACATTCACAATGGTTTCAGCTGCACAAAAGAGGGAGTCAGGAGATTCTTTCTTAGGACAGGACAGCAACAGACCAAAATGCAAAGAAAATCCAACACTGCATCGCAGGAAATAACAGATCTTGGAAAAATCCCATTTTGCTGCATCTTGGTGGAAATTCTGTAGACCCGTTTGAGTGCTGGTCACCCTGGAGTTTCTAGACAGATATCCTGACACACGAGTGAGCAGCGTTAGCTCTCCAGGCTGCGCCTTAAAACACAGTGTTCCTTCTTTTTATGTATTTCCCCCTCCCTGCCTTGTTCTTTAAAAGATTTCTTTTCACTTCCTCACGAGTCTCCCAGGAAAGGAAGCTTTGCAGCTGGAGAGCCCTGTGTGCACAGAGGAGGTGGATTTTTGGCAACACGGGGACCTACGCAGCTCTACTGGAAGTCTCCAAGGTTGGAGTTGCAATAAAACAAGGAGGCACTGGAATTTGGAAGACAGGGAGGGAAATCTATTCGATGACTATGGGGGAGGGCTCTAAAAAGGTGCTAAAAGCTCGTGCTTGATGAGGATTACTATCACAGAGCACCCTGGCCGAGAACAGGCCCAGCTTTCTCTGGAAGTCACCTGGCCCCCCGAGGTCAGTAGCTGCCTGCACATGACTCAGTCTCCCCGTCTAAAGGCTGAAGTGTGGAGGGTAACAGACAGAGGGGCTTTCACAACACACGGCCCAAGGAGACAACCCAAGTTCCTTTTGAAAAAAGTGAAGCAAGGAGGGAATGTATCTATTCCCTCCCCAAGAGTGACCGCCCTGGACCTTGGAGGTGTTATCAGGGCGAGGAGCAGGGGGCAATGC
Source organism: Theropithecus gelada (assembly GCF_003255815.1). Classification (NCBI taxonomy): domain Eukaryota; kingdom Metazoa; phylum Chordata; class Mammalia; order Primates; family Cercopithecidae; genus Theropithecus; species Theropithecus gelada. Next base: position 321,520 of record NC_037677.1, read on the forward strand.
ACCCCCAGGTGTGGAAAGTCCACGGCTAAACATCAGAACACCCGCGAGACACGTGCGTTGTTTTTAAAAGGGAGATGATGAGGATGGGGAGAGAATAAGAATAGTAGAAAGAGAAAAGTGTTTCATTCCACAGCGGAGTGGCAGATGCCACTGCGGCTTCGTCAGGTTCCAGAAAGAGATGCCAGGCGGGGTGCACACTGCAGCTGTCCTGTCAGGGGGTCTCAGGGGGTCTCTGCAGGGGGTCTCTCAGGGGCCTCAGGGCATCCCAAGGGCTCTCGAGGTCATGGGGATTCTCTGGGGGTTCTGAAGGGGTCTCAAAGGGCCTCAGGGCATATCACAGTGTCTCAGAACATCTCAGGAGGCTTCAGGGGATCTCAGTAGGACTCAGGGCACCCATGCGGGAGTCTCTGGGGGTCCCCGGGATCTGCTTGCACCCTCCCCTCTCCGTGCCATTTCAGCGCGGTTGCCATGGTTCCCTCCACTCACTTCCCCTCTTTGCCTCCTATACCGGCCCACCCGCGGGAAGGAAAACACATAACCACCACCAATTCTTCACCGCAGCAGCAGAGACCTGCAGAGACTGACTCAACCGGGAGGGCGGGCGGACACACGGGTGTTTTCCTTACAACTAAAGATATGCTCATGTGCACCCGGGATGAAGCTCCATGGCGTTCACGGCGTCTCCCCAAATCCACATGCTGAAGCCCCGGGCCCCAGCGTGGCTGCTTGTGGAGAGCGTGCCTTTCAGGAGGTCATTCGCGTTCAGTGGCGTCGTAGGGATGGGCGCCTAACCGCACATCTTACACCTCCTATGAGAAGCCGGGAAGAGACCCCCCTGGGAACTGCCCAAGGGCACGCTGACCTCAGACCTCCGCGCTGTGCAGACATAAATGTCTGTGTTGAAGCCGCCCTGTCTGTGGTATTTTGCTATGGCAGGCTGAGCTGATATCCTAACTCAGCAATAAGTGAACGTCAGCGGAGCTGGGCACAAATGTCACACTATTTCTACAGCTACTCATGGGAAGGACGTGGTCTTCGTGTCAGGTGTCCCGGTTAGAACCAGGGTCCCAAGGAGTCGGGGTCTGGCACCCCACCTTCCGTGTAGCCGCACGCCTGCGTCAGGGCCTGGCAGTGTGTCAGCAGCGCGGTCCTCGTCACCGTCACACCCAGCACGCTGCCGTCCTTACACGTCTTGTACTGAAACGAGACAGAAAGCATGAGGGAGGTGGGGCTGGGAGGTCACGGCACCTTTTCTGGTTACTTGAGGTCTCCGAGTTCCTGAATTTTGGCGCTCGAGTAACCGTCGGAAAGACACATTAATTCCCAAGGCCACACTCAGGGCCAGTGGAGGAGGCCGAGGCTGACTCACCTCAATATACGCAGTGTCGTTATTGGCATCTTTAATGTGCGGGAACCAGTCTCGGGGCGGTTTGGAGAGATGTTTCGACTCTGTGACAAACCACAGCAGCTTTGGCCAACCTTGGAAATAAACGACAAGTTCCTTTTAAATGTTCCTCAGAAAGCAGGCCTGCAGAATTTCTCTCCATTCATGTGCTACCCTTTCAAACACATCAACTAGATTGAATCTCTGGTGTTTCCAGATTTCATGAGATCTAAGACATGAACAGAAGAGCACCCAAGCCTCCACCATGCATTACCTTCACGTCACCCCACGGGCCGGCACCCCGGCTGTGTCGTCGGGGACGTGAACGCGTGAAAAGTTGTGGGTCCACAACTGACGTTTCATTCCACAGAGGATTGAAACCGAGGCAGGGTGACGTATTCCCGCACCCGTCTTCTGACAAAGGATGTGGGCATGCGAGCTCTCGGAGCCTCAGTGGCATACCTTTAAACTGTGGGATCTCTCCTGTTGGGCTTTTTGGAAGTCCTTTATGGCAGGCGTCACTAGTCAAGGCTACGGTAACACCACAGCTTCCAAGCAAAAAACCTATTTGCTGGCTCCCTGCGTCCTGAGAGGGCAACAGAGAGAGAGGGGTTGAGAATCCACGACCCGCCCTGCTCCGCCCAGCCTTCGGCCCTCCCTCCAGGGTTCGCACGGACCCTGGAGTCTGCAGAACGGGGATCCAACCCCAGCCCTGCTGCTTGGCATCTGTGGGACCCCGAACAGGTGAGCTGGCATGGCCTCAGTGTCCTCACGGGTAAAACAGGGACAGAAAGAACGGCGTCTCCCAGGTTTGTTGAGGATAAATTGGAAGAGCGTATGGAAAGTGCTCAGTGCAGGGCTGGTGCTCAGCGGGTCACATTAAGAGGCTGCTGTTACAGTTCCCTCGGATTCCATAAGACTCTGATCATGGGACACAATTACTGTAGAGAACAGACAGGGTCTAAAAAAACACTTCTAGTAACACACTAACACCAAGTGCCTGATCTTTGAAACATTCAAAGACCAAAGGCACCGAAGGCACACCTGGCATGGGTGCCAGGCAGGGAACCTCAGCCAGAGGAAGGAAGACCTGGGTCACCTTCTCACCCTGAACAGCTCGGTCTCAGCGAAATAACTGAAGCTTGCTGAAACGGACCCCTGCTGTGCAGCCTCACCGGAGACACCAGGTACAGGTGGCTCCAGGCTGCCAGCTCCGGTTTGGAAGGTCAGACCTGAGCAGACCACGCCAGTCCTCACTCCTGTCCATCTGCCCAAAGGCAACCAAGGCACTCACGTCACTCTCTCTACACCTGCCAGCTGTGTGGGTTTTCCATTATTTCATTCATAAAATAAACCGAAAGCTCCAAAACAGCCAGGGTTCCAGGAACTAAAAATACCACATTGTAGTGAGCAAGTCACCGTCTTCACTCCCCAGATGGCTCAGTGTGGACGCCCCCCTCCCCCGCATGGACCCTACACGGCCCGGTTGCTGTCGGTGATCAGAGGCCTGGCTGTGGATCTTCCCACCTGTTTCCCTGAAAACGGGAGAACATGAGCTGAACAGTGATGCTTTCACCTGGGTAAATCAGGCAGCATTAAAATTTCAAAGCTGTAGTCTCTTGAGTGTCTAGTACTTTTCTTACTGTAGATTTAAATCTGCAGTGAAAACGCCTCTCTGTGGAATTTTCACGGCGCAACAGCCGAACGGGCCAACTAGCACACGCAACGTAGCTCCCCAAGGTCTGGTCGTCGGGAGCTCGGTGGACAGACGGAACCCGCCTCGGGGACGTCTTGGGGTGCTTTTCCCACACGCGGTGCTTGCTCAAGGAAAGCCCTAATCAGTTACTTTAATGTGAATGTGAACATGACATTAACAAACGTCCCAACTCTGCAGCGGTAAGGGGCAGAGGTGGGGCGACATTAGCTTCCACAGCAGGAAGGCAGCTCCGCAGAGCCAGAAAGTGCCGGGCCAAGGCAGGAGCACATGCGTGACGGTCACAAGACGGAGGAACGGCTGAGGCCAGTCGCTCATGGCTGTGGGCGGAATGCTGAACTCAGGCCAGGAGCCAACCTTTTCCTAAACCCTGCCCTGGTAATGTCTGCCCATGATTTAATATCCCAAATGATAAAATCATACACATAACAAGACTCCCTAAGAAATAAGAGACTGAAAACCACAGGAGCGGCAGGCCTGGGAGGATGCGGCTACGGTTCAGCTGAGGTGAGGCTGGGCCTGCTGCTCCTCAGCACGTGTAGAGCGCCCTGCCGCCCCATCAGACGCCAGCCCTCAGCACAGCTCTGCTCAGCCCCGGCCAGTGCACTCAGAGCAGCACTTACCATGTCTCACCCTACACACCTGTGTGGGAGGAAACCCGTGCAGCCTTCAACACACAGACGTGCCCACATACACATGCACACACACACGGATGTGCACACACTCAACAGTCACACTCACATACATGTGCCCATGCATACACATGTGCCCAGTGTCCCCACACTCTCACATGTGCCCATGCATACACACGTGCCCACACTCAACACTCACACACATGTGCCCACACACACACGCATACACACTCAACAAAGAAAGGGATCGGACAGGTGGACCCCGCACACAGCACCAGAAGCAAAGGGCTGCAGGTCCTCGGTGGGCCTCACGGCCTCCGCAGGTGACCCACGGATGGGACCTGGCTGCGCCTGGACTAGTGGCTTTCTTGACTCACAGGCCTTAGTTCTCTGTCCTTGGAAAGGTGATGTCGGCCTCATCTGGCTGGATCTGAGGCCAACTCCGGGAAACAGGTGCTACATCTCAGGAAAGTGTGAATAAAAAGAATCCTCCCGGGGCAGAGCTTGCAGTGAGCAGAGATTACGCCACTGCACTCCATCCTGGGTGACAGGGCAATACTCCGTCTCAGGGAAAAAAAAAAAAAAAAAAAAATTCCTCCCAAGATGTGTTCAGAAAACTGGGTTCTCATTAGGGCCTTTATTCGAAGATACTTCTAATGGCTGTAGGACTGGCAGATGGAAGAAATATTAGGGTTCACATACTTATCACTACACAAATATGCTCACCTGACCCCACTTTGACTTGCACCATAGCCAACAGATTCTTTCAGTTAAAAATAAGAAAAGTTCTCTAAGACCAACAAACTGCTACATTCTAAAGGCACACTTTTCAAAGGATGGCACCCAAATGGCCAACAGGTCCATGAAAAGGTGCTCAACATCACTAATCATCAGGGAAATGCAAATTAACCACAGGGAAGCCAGGCTAGATGGCTCAACGCTTGTAATCCCAGCACTTTGGTTGGCCATGGCGGGCAGATCACTTGAGGTCAGGAGTTCAAGACCAGCCTGGCCAGCATGGCTAAACCCCATCTCTAGTAAAAATACAAAAATTAGCCGGGTGTCATGGTGCGCACCTATAATCCCAGCTATTCAGGAGGCTGAGGCAGGAGAATAGCTTGAACCCAGGAGGTGGAGGTTGCAGTGAGCAGAGATCATATCACTGCACTCCAGCCTGGGTGACAGAGCAAGACTGTTTAAAAAAAAAAAAGAAAAAACACAACAAAAAAAGCCACAAGAAGACATCACCTCACATCGCTTGCATTGGTTACAATGGCATTTATCAAAAAGAGGAAAAATACCTGTTGATGAGGATGCAGAGAAAAGAAAACCCTTGCATGCTATTGGTGGTAATGCAAATTAGCCCAGCCATTATGGAAAACGGTATGGAGATTTCTCAAAAACCTAAAAATAGAGCTACCATATGATCCAGTAATCTGGCTACTGGGTATTTGGCCAAAGGAACTGAAACTGATCAGGAATCCAGGAGATTATCTGCATGCCTACCTTCACTGGAGTGTTATCCACAAGCGCCAAGACGACCAATGACCTCAGTGCCCAAAGGCCCACGAATGGATGCAGAGCAGGCCGACCCGGCACATTGGGCGCTATTCAGCCTTCAGAGAGGAGGCAAGCCGGCCGTGTGCTGAACCGGAAGGACATTACACCACATAGTGGGCGCTATTCAGCCTTCAGTGAGGAGGGTAGCCGGCCGTGTGCTGAACCGGAAGGACATTAAACCACATAGTGGGCGCTATTCAGCCTTCAGTGAGGAGGCAAGCCGGCCGTGTGCTGAACCGGAAGGACATTACACCACATAGTGGGCGCTATTCAGCCTTCAGAGAGGAGGCAAGCCGGCCGTGTGCTGAACCGGAAGGACATTACACCACATAGTGGGCGCTATTCGGCCTTCGGTGAGGAGGGAAGCCGGCCATATGCTGAACCGGAAGGACATTACGCTGCTGGAAATAAGCCAGGCACAGAAAGGCCAAGGCCACATGAGCTCATTTACATGTGGCATTTAGTAGTGAAGGGAATGGTGACCACGAGGGCCAGAGAGGGAGGAGATTGGGGGGGAGGGAGGAGATTGGGGGGGAGGGAGGAGATACAGGGGTTGGGAGGAGATGGGGAGATGTTAGTCAGAAGAGACAAAGCCTCAGATTGGAGGAAGATGTTTTGAGATCTATTGCAGAGCAGGGTAACTAGTCAATAAAAATGTTACCTCCATTTCAAAATAACCAAGAGTAAATTCCAAATGTCTCCATAAAAAATGAGAGGTAAGCAAGGTGACAGATATGTTAATCAGTTTGATAAACATTCCATGTTGTATGCATATATCAAAACACCACACTCTACCCCATAAATGTATATAACTTGTCAGTTAAAATAGTGTTTAAAGTCAAGTCATGGTGTCTTTAGAACTCAAAGGCTTGGCCTCAGGGGAAGGCGTCTGTCCTTCACCTGTGAAATCACTTGTGGTTTCCCTAGAAGTCTATCCCATGACCACTGGTTTGCACAGTAAAGGTTTCTAATGCCCTGTTAAGGTCTGTGCATTCTCCACAGCTTTGGCCTCAGGGGAGGGTCTCTATCCTTCACCTGTGAAACTACTTGTGGTTTCCCTAGAATTCTATCCCATGACCACTGGATTGCACAGTAAAGATTTCTAAATGCCTTGTTAAGGTCTATGCATTCTCCACAGCTTTCTGCATAGCCTGAGGCATCTGTAGGCAAAGTCACCTCAGGGTTATATTGGCATAGAGTGGGCAAGGCGGGAATGTCAGCCCTTTCTTCTGAGAGGGGTTTTCGTGCTCATGGTGCTTGGTGACAAAACTGCAGCCACAGAGGGCCCCTCCCCTATGTCCTGGAGGTGAGTGAGGGACAGGCAGGGGCTCTTTCCTGTGCCTGCGACCTCATCACCTGCACAGGTTACAGTCACTGATACCTAAGTTCCCAGGGACCTCCAAGCGTGAAAAGTCCTGGCCTCCTGAGACGTCCCCACACTGTTCTCCTGCTGTGCTCCATGCCCTCTGACCACAGAGTCCCCCCGAGATGCCCCTCGTCCCCATGCGGACCTGCCCTATCTACAGTGAACCTGCAGCCTCTACTCGGGTGCAAGGGGCTCTCAGCCGAGGGGGACTGTCGGTCCTCCTGTGGGAGAGGAAAGCTCCTCTTTCTCCATCATCACTGCCACACCTTCCCAGCCACGTAGCCTTGGAAAGATTTCTGGTCTGTCCAAAACGGACGGTTTATGTCTTTACCACCATTCAAAGGTACTTAAATTCATTATTTCAAAGCATCTTAAACATGTGTTACACTGAAACGTTTCATGGCTGAAGTGAACGCCACCTTGGTATTTGGAGCTATGCCTAGGATTTCAGATAACAGGATAGCATTTCTGCCATCCTGAGGGCAGCACTGGAACCTGCCCAGGAAAACCAACCCCTCACAAACACAAATCATTTTTCTCTGCAAACCAGCCTGGATTGGAGGACACCAGGCTATAACACTTAACATGGACAAATACAAATTGTTCAAGTGAAGAAAATAAATTGTTACGAATAACAATGATAAATGTTTTGTGTCTGGTTATTGAACCATCACCATATGCTGATGCCTACAGGTTCCCGCAAATCATCATTTCACTGTTGCTTAGAGACCTCAGAACATGTCCAGAGAGCCCCTAACCACTGACATGAACATCAGCTGAAGGGGAGCCTCGTCAACTCCTCACTAGATCCCAGGACTGGGTTAACTACAGTACTGAGGCTGTCATGTAAGCATGACTGGAGTCCTCCAGTCCTTCCACTTTTCTCATGTGTCGTGAAGACCACGGGAACCAGGGGGACGAGAAAGCACCTCACGGGAAGTCTGACCTGTCTGATGCACATGTGGAGTGCTGGCTGCAAATCTAGGGGCAGGGGAACTGGCATTCTCCCATGGCAGCTACCACAGACTCCCCTGCCTCTGCCAGACACGCGCATACTCGGGAGGCCAAGCATGAACTTCCTGGCTTTATACATAGGAAATGAAAATAGCAATCATCTTTCCTGTTTCCAAAAGGAACCCCGTTCCCATTCCAAGGGGCAGTTTGAAATGCAACCCTATGACTGGCATAGACTCTGAAGAGACACCCATGTGTGTTCTAAGAGGTGGCAGACGGGTTTCTTAAATATTGAGTCAACTTTAATGTTGGAATAGCCACAAAGACAGCTGGAAGTTTCTTTGGGAACTCTTAGCCTGGGCTACCTATGATTGTTGCCTTTTAGAGTTAGAAGAGTCACCCACACAGTGCACGCATTAAAGATGTGCTAAAGGGGCCAGGTGCAGTGGCTCACGCCTGTAATTCCCACCCTGTGGGAAGCCGAGGCAGGCAGATCACCTGAGGTCAGGAGTTTGAGAGCAGCCTGACCAACACAACAAAATCTCGTCTCTACTAAAAATAAGAAAATTAGCTGGGTGTGGTGGCACACGCCTGTAATCCCAGCTACTCAGGAGGCTGAGGTAGGAGAATCGCTTGAAGCCGGGAGGCAGAGGTTGCAGTGAACTGAAATCACGCCACTGCATTCCAGCCTGGGAGACAGAGCAACTCCATCTCCAAAAAAAAAAAAAAGTGCTAAAAGGAGCTCATGGTTTAAGGGCAGTGTGCATGGGCACATCACAGGTTTACGCAGCATAAGCCAAAACTAAAATTCTAAGCCCCTCAGCCAAGGACATTCCAAAGTTAACCTGAAAAACCAGTTCAGCTGTGATGGGAAGGAGGGTCAGAAGCGCCTCCTTACACCCTCATCCTCTGGTTAAATTCAGGCACAGCTGACCAGCAATGGCATTAAAAGACAGAACTACAGACCGACAAAGCTAACGCTCTGTAGCAATAAGATACCAACATGACAAACAGCAGGCCCTGAAAGAAATCAAAGTATTTTACCTCAAAATATATTTGACATAGTTGGGAATAGCCTATAAAGCTCTTTCTTGTGGGGAAAATCTACATTCTGTAGAGAATCTCCTTCCCTTTCCAGGGCCTTTTCCTGATCCAGGGAGAATTAACTAAGACTGACACCTTTTTAAGTCTGATAAGAACCATTTACATCTATTCTCTCTGAAGCCTGCTGCCTGGAGGCTTCCTCCACATAATAAAAACCTTGGTCTCTACAACCCCGAACCTAAGACACTGGCTTCTATTGATTCCAGAGCTTTAGATAAACTCTTTCAACCAACTGCCAATCAGAAAATCTTAGAATCCACCTGTGACCTGGGAGGCCCCCAACTGCTGCCTCAAGCTGTCGGGCCTTCCTAGACCAAATGAACATACGTCTTATGTGTACTGCTTAATGTCTCATGTCTCCCGAAAATGTGTGAACCCAAAAGCTGCAGCCAGACCACCCTGGGCACACGGTCTCAGGACCTCCTGAGGCTGGGTCTTGGCCATGTCCTTAACCTTGGCAAAATAAAATTCTAAATTGAAACCTGTTTCAAATACTTTTTGATTGACAATGCACATTAATTTCTTTACATCAGACTAAACAGTAATTACAATAGCAAGTTTAGTGGTTTATTTTCCTTATAGAATAAGACCTGACAAATCACAGGTCAACCTTGGACTGGATATCAAAACAACTGAACAAAAGCAGCATCCACCACCCTTCAAAAAATAATAAATTTCAAAAAACTATCATTTACCCCAATTCTAGTGCACATGACACCAAGGAACAAGATTCTCAAACACCCTTGCTTTACTGACCAAGAGGCTGCTGCTCCGTGTTTGACCCCGAAGCAAGCTGTGCTCCACCCTCCGGGACACACCCATCCCAGGCTGCAGGGCCCACCAGCGACCACGCCCCCTATTGAGGTAACTGAAGGAAATCCAAGGTCCCAGAAACAGCGAGGAGACCGTCACCCACCTGGGAGACAGCCACCATGAAACCCATCTCACTCAGCAAGAGACCGAGCAAAGGGCGCGTTCCTTACCTTCCTCGTGAGCGGCACCTCGATGGGCACGGGGACCACCTCGGCCAGGAGGCAACCGTAGAAAGCTGCCATGAAGGCGGCCGGATCGTTGTTGGGGAACACCAGTGCCACCTGTGGGACAGGCCAGAGCAGGTCAGCGTTAACGTGGGGTCCTGGCTTCCTAAGACGCCACGGAAGAGCTTGGTTCTAGGTGAGGGCATGCTTCAGTGAGAACCAGGTCCTATGTAAAATGCATTTCAGTAAGCCGTGTTTTAATAAGCATCACACACCTGGCCTTGAATTCATGTAGAAGACAAACGTGTGAACAGTCATCTGTCATACCATCACCAGAGTACGACTGCCTTTAATTTTTGCATATTACCTTCCATACCCACACATTTCACATAGATGAAGTCATATCCTACTGTTTCTCACTAAGCTTTGTAAGTACTTGTATTTCTACACAGTCTTCATGACTGTCATGCGACAGTTGTGCAGTTTGTTAGGCCATGCGCAGGACTCAGCTCAGATCCCATGTCAGTGTTTAGCTCTGGAATCTCAGGCACAATTGTGGCCTCTCCAAGCCTTAGTGTTCTCTGAAAAGTGAGAACGATAGAGCCTATGTCTTAATGTGGTAGTGAAGGTCTAATGAGAGAATGTACATGGAGAGCTCAGTGGGATGCCTGACCCACGGCGTGAGCTCGTGGACGCTGACTATGAGTAAAGGCCAAGTTACTGGCACTAGGGCCGGTAGCAGCATCAGTCCCGATGCCACACGCGTGCACTTGTTGTGGGCCCTGCCCCTCCCTGCAGCAGTCTTCCCTGTGTAGCTGCCTGGATGTGGCACTGATCCGTCCTGCCAGATCAACCTCTTAGGAACTAAGTTCCTAAGAGAATTGTCAGAGTTCTAAAACTGTGGTTAATGTAAATTATCAAGTAATATTGGTACCTACTAATAGATTTTTTTTTTTTAAAGAAACAAGTTCACTCTATTACAAAGGCTGGAGTGCAGTGGCACAACCATAGCTCACTGCAGCCTTGAACTCGTGGGCTCCAGTGATCCTCCTGCCTTACGGGTGGGCACTACTATACCCAGTTAATTTTTAAAGAATATTTTAGATGGGGTCTCACTATGTTGTCCAGGCTGGCCTTACACTCAACTAAGTTTTAAAAAATATGTTTAAGATGGGGTCTCGTTATGTTGCTCAGGCTGGCCTCAAACTCCTGGCCTTAAGCGATTCTCCTGCCTTGGATCCCCCAAAGTGTTTGGGTTACAGATGTGAGCCACTGTGCCTGGCCAATATGTTTTCTAAATGTTTTCCGATGGTCCTTTCTTGACGAGGAACAGTTTTCCTTCGATGATAGAGTTTTAATAGACAGCCCTATTTCTGGATTCCCACTATGCCCTGCGAACTCTGCTTCTATTTTAACACAGGTTACTCATGTGTGGGGTAGCATTAGTGTTCCTCTTCCTTATGGACAAGTGTTTTCATCAGCACATGAATCCTATGATTTTCCTATGATTTAGCACACGTGCATCATTTTTGCATTACCTCATTCTGGATTTTTTTTTTTTTTTGAGACAGTCTTGCTGTATTGCCCAGGCTGGAGTACAGTAGTGCAATCTCGGCTCACTGCAACCTCTACTTCCCAAGTCCAAGCGATTCTCCTGCCTCAGCCTTGCGAGTAGCTAGGACTATAGGCGTGCACCACCACACTCAGCCATTTTTTTTTTGTTTTTTTTGTAGATACAGGGTTTCACCATGCTGGCCAGGCTGGTCTCGATCTCTTGACCTAGTGATCCACCCACCTCAGCCTCCCAAAGGGCTGGGATTACAGGCATGAGCCTCCGCACCAGGCCTCATTCTTGAAGTTAAACAATTTATTAAAAATGTCCTAGCTGGAACTAACTTCATCACGAACAGTTTTGGACAAACATCCTGATCATCTGTGTATGTAAGTAAGCGGGCTGACATGAAAGCATCCCGATGGTCACTGAGAGGGGAGCAGGCCATGCTGGAAAGGTTGGAATGCAGGATCATTGGCCGACACAAAATTAAGTTGTAGATTCTATGAATATATGAATATTTCCTTTCTGTATGGCATTTCTACAGTCCACTACAATCTGCTAAGAGAGATTAGAAAGGGAATAAAATGATTTGTACATCTATGCAGATAAGCTACAACCAATTATTTCTTCAAACTGAGGTTTACAGTCATGAGTGTCACGTGATGGACTGAGCTGATGGCATGTTTTTCAGATCTTGATATGGTAAACAGTATTCAGTTAAATGTTTGTCAGATTTTCACATTACTACTGCTATACAACTGTTTCCCCTAAGGCGGACCAAAAAACACCAGGAAACCTTCGAAAATTCAGAAGATGTTAAAGTTCCATCCAAAACTGATGATTGCACCTATCCATAAAGAACATGTTCAATTCTGACTTGTTAATCTTCCCAGAATGCCAGCTCTGGAGGCAGAGTCTTCACCAGGGGCAGACAGCTGAGACGGAGAGGATACGTGTCATCCCCACGGCCAGACTGCAATCAGCCCTCTCCCAAGAAGCACCTCGCGTCTGGCTCCTCTCCCAGCTCCTGGTGTCTCTGCTCAAAGGAAGTTCTTCTTTATCAGGGGTTTAAAATTCTCACTAGAGTTAACGCTGAAAATTCTGTATTATAGACCACTGCAGAGTTGTACTGAAATGTGATGAAATGTGGTATAACAAAGTTAATAAAAGCAGAATATAAAATCGTACATTATTGTACGCATGTGACAATACAAGTAATGGATAGAAAAGGGGAAAATAAAGGATCTTTTAGCATCAAAACTGAAAATTTTTTTTGCAATTTAAGGAAGAGAACACTCTGTACTTACATCATTCCTTCAATATTTGAATCAGTCACAAATCCTGTTTTATTGCTATCTCTATAGTGATTCCAATGCAATACTTTACAAATACAAAGATGCTCGATTTTTGTAAACCCACATGGCTTCCCTCCATTCAATCCTCTGTGTACTTCTTTGATACCTCACTGTACCTAATTATTCACAGGGCAGGCGTCAGCCAGTCAGGAGGCGCATGCACAGGCTCTTCAGGGGAGCGAAGGCCTTTCTGGCCGAAGGATTCCCAGCTCCCCTCCAGGGATCCTCGCACAGCCGGCCCTGCTGTCCAGACCAACGGCTTCAGCACCTTCCACGCTACCTCTGGGTACCCAACCAAGAGCTACAGGCTCATCTTTTCTCCTCGAGAGCCCTTCTCAGATAATATTTTGTAAGAATAATTTTAGAAAAGTAGCACCTTCACCCCTGACCCAGCCAAGCTAAACCAATCCCTGCCTAAAATGAGCCTCTTTACATATTTCATCAAAACCGTGCTTCCTGTATCCCTACTGACATCTCAGAGGAACCCAGGAGTTTATTTTGTAATTATCATATGGAAACTTCAAGTATCTGGAGGCCATACTATGAAAGAATTGTTAAAACTATTAAGACTATGAACCACATTACAGATAATGGAGATATTCCATTACAATTACCATTTCATTATGTGGTAACACACAATTTACAATTCTAACAATTTTTACATGTAGAATTCAGTAGCATGAAGCACAATCACACTGTTGTACAAGCACCACCACCAGCCATCTCTAGAACTTTCTCATCTTCCCAAACAGAAACTCTGTTGCTATTAAACACGAACTTTGCATTCCTCTCTCCCAGTCCCTGGCACCTCACCTTTCTACTTTTGGTTCTCTAGAGTTGACTACTCTACGGATGTCATGAAACCACTCTTGTGAAAATGGTAACTGAGGAAATTATGACAGTGGAAGGGATCAGACCTAACCAACTCCATCTTGCTTCCAATCTTTAAGCTGTCCTTGTTCATTCCTGGTGTAGGCCAAACCAACCTTGGGAAGGAATTCAGCTCACAGTTCGACTCTGAAACAAAACTGATAATAGCCCTTTCCCAAAATGACTCCCCTTCTTGCTTGGGGACCAGTCTGCCTTTGCAGGACTAACAAATTAGCTGCAAGATTAGAAATTACCGGTGAGGGGTCATACAGCCTCTGGTTCCAACTGTCTGAACCTCCCCAAATTGCCCCTGGGGATAACATCACTATCATAAAACCTAAGATCGGTGCTGGAGGTATTCTGCAGACCTTGCACTGGATGGAACCGCTGACACCACCCAGACAGGTCATCTGGCTCAGCCAGTTCTGGGAATCCACCCAGGAACAGAAGACAGCAGGAAAAACTCACTTCGACCCCCGTTTGAGTCCACCTCCAACCAGACCAATCAGCACTCCCCACTTCCCAAACCCCGACCCGCCAAGTTATCCTTAAAACCTCTGAACGATCCTCGAACACTTGGGGAGATTTGAGTATTAGCAGAACTCCAGTCTCCCGCACAGCCAGCTCTGCGTGAATCCTTCTCTCCATCGCAATTCCCGTCGAGATAAATCGGCTCTGGCAAGGCAGCGGGCAAGGTGAACCTGTTGGGCAGTTACGCTCACAGGAGTGGAATCACATAGTACCTGTTTTATGTCTGGCTTATTTGACTAGGCATAGTATCTTCAAGGTTCATCCATGTGTTATGTGCCAGAACTTCCTCCCTTCTGACAGGAAGTCCACACCTAGTCCTTAGATTTGGGGCTGCTTCCACCGTTTGGTTTTGTGAATCGGCTGCTATGAGCCTGAGTGTACTCAACTCTCTCCTAGACTGTTTTCAATCCTTCTGGGTACACACCCCGAAGCAGAATTGCTGGATTTCACGGTAATTCCATGTTTAATTTTTTGAGGGCTGCCATGTTTTTCGGAGAGGCTGCACCATTTTACATCCTCACCAGCAGTGCGCGAGGGTTCTGATTTCCCCACGTCCTTGCCAACACACGTGCCCTTTTCGGTGGTTTGGTCATTGCCATGCTTCTCGGTGTAAAGCTGCGTTTCACTGAGCTTTTGGTTTGCTTTTCCCTATCAGATGCTGAGCATCTCTTCACGTGTGTATCGGCCACTGCCAAATCTATGGAGAAACGTCTACTCAAGTCTGGCCCATTTAAACATTTTTGTTGTTGTTGCTTCTTTTGGTGGTGGTGGGTTGTAGGAACTCTTTAAATATTCTAGATATTAATCTGTTGGCAAATAATTTGCAAACATTTTCTCCCATTCTGTAGGTGGCCTTTTCACTTCTCTCGATAGTTCTTCTTGATGTACAAACATTTTTAATGTCAAATCCAGCATCGTGAGGTATCTTCCCTATATTTTCTTCTAAGGCATTTTCTTTACGTCTTCTTCTAGGTTGTGGTTTTAGCTCTTACATTTAGGCATTTGGTCCATTTTGAATGAATTTTTTGCATATGAATTTTTGCACGTTAGGTAAACATCCAACTTCATGCTCTTGCAGGTGGATATCCAGTTTTCCCAGCGCTGTGTGTTGGAAAGGCTGTCCTTTCCCCATTGAATATCTTGGCACCCTGCTGGAAATCACTTGTCCATATACATGAGGGTTTATCTCCGGGCTCTTTATTCTGTTCCATTGCTGTATACGTCTGTCTCTAAGCCAGTACACTATTGTGATTATAAGCTTTGTAGTAAATTTCATAATCAGGAAATATGACATCTACAGTTTACTTTTAAAAGAGGCCAAATGTGTTCAATAAAAAAATGGGAAAGAATCCCAGTCCATGGTCTCCTGGACCTGCTGCAATCTGTTGAACACGCCCCACAGCAGACTCATGCCTTTATAGTATTGCTTAAGTAATCAAAGCTCATGCTTCTGTTGGTTTATGGAGCTCTAAATGATGTCTTTATGTAATTCACTTGGAGTCCTTTAGGTAGGATAACCTAACCTTTGGGGCACGTAAAGCACATAGGTAAAAGGCAAGAAAACCAGGTTCTATACCCAGCTCCACATCTAAACTGGGGCATGGGGCATGGGGCATAAGGCATGGACAAGACCATTACCTGCTCAGGATGTAACATTAGAATGGAGATACCATTATAATAGTATCTGTCCTGTGTAACTTACCAGGTAGCAGTTAAGAAGGAAAACTTGCTTTCCAGTGGAAAGCGGAGGTGGCGCTGAACTCTGTAATGTTTAAACGGTGGGCATCTTTTCCACACAGGACTGTGTGTTTTGTAGATTCAACAATTTAAGGTGCACTTACCCTATCTCCAGGCCGCACCATGGGTTCCTGCTTTGTGCCTAATTTGTGCAGAATGCTGTAAGCGACCTTCATACTTCTCGTCCACAGCTTGCCTATGAATACAAATCACAGACAAATGTGCATGTTAAGCCACACAGAGAGCACTGCTTCCGCAAACCGAGGTCCAGGGCATGAGTCCACTCTGCTTCCTGTATCTTGAACTGGGGGCAGCTGAGCAAAGGGGGAACTGGTAGGCGAGAATGGAAAATGAGTGAAAGAACAGGGATTCTAAAAACAAAGCTTCAGGAGAGAGAAGGAAAATAAAAAGTGAAAACCAAGTGCTGGCCTGTCTTCTGATCTGTGATGTGGGGGCCAGCGGCGGGGGGGCTGACAGTGCACACACCGTCACAGGTCGGGATCTGCCCAGCTGAAATGACTCTGCCAGGGAGCAGGAGGGCCCCAAGAACCTTCTCCCTGCAGATCAAAGCTCCAACTCATCCTGAGTCCCTGGAGTCAAGAGGAGTAAAAGCAATGACTCCAACTGCAACAGTCAGAGCTGCCCGCACGCTGGAACAAGGCCGGCACAAAACAAATCCCCTCTGAGTGCACGAGGTGCCTGTAGCAAAGTCCCTGAAAACACCGACGGTCAGCACAGAAACCGTGGGGAAGGTTCGAGGGAGGAAAGTCCTGTGGGGCCAGCGCAACAGCGTCACTGCCACAAAGTCACGCCCGGTGACACGTCCCTCATCCACAGTTGGTCCCACGGGACTGAGGAACACAGCAGAAAACCACCTCGAGAGGCTCCAAACTCAAGTCCTGTGTTTCTCCCCTTCAAACTTTCCTAACCTCAGGGTTTTGGGGTTTTTAATGATGAATCCTTGGATTCAGATAAAGATAATGGTAAATATAACAGTCTGAGATCAAATAACAATGACTTTAAAGCCTAAAATGAGTTCTTAAATTACACAATGGCCTTTTACAACCTAGTCTCAGAGGCTTCAGCTGGGAGAGCTTCTCGGTAGTCAAGGTGTTAGAAGACACGATAATGCTTTAATAGTGTAATAAAGGTAACAGCAATCAACTATTTTGTTTCAATGCAATCACTGTTTTAATCTTTTCCCTATTTTAAATGTAAACGCTAAATCAGATTTCGTTGTTTACAACACAGTGCAAATTAAAAAACCCTGAATTTGTTTATTTCCTATGGGAATGAGGGCTCCTCGGCTATTATTATTTGTTTACCACAGTATTTATCCCTTGCTAATGAGAACATGAAGAGAATGATTTTTTTTTTTTGTTCTAGTTCCTAGGACATGTCCTGGTCATAGTATGGGTTCAGCAAATGTTTCTTCATTTTACTAATGTCACAGGCAAGCTGTAATGAAATACAAAGTTACAGTGTGCATTCTAGCATATTCTTGAGCACTTTTGCTAGACACACTTTTATTCATGTACCCTCCCCTCCCGTCTTCCTTAGCTCCTCATCCTCAACACCATAGGTAGTCTTCAAGACTGGCAGCTTTACAGTCATCTGGAATTCTATTTGGGGATTTTATTTTCCTGAAAACGATCACTGGCTCATTAGATGTAACTTGGAGTATTTCTTCCCTAACAAAAACTATTATTCTGTGGCTTCGGATTTCTTTAATGTGAATAAGATTAGGGAACTATTATAGTTGGGTAAACAATAACAATCAATTCATTGCAATTGAGAGAAAAACAGTGTGTTGCAACTGAATAAATCAATTACACTCGATTAGCACCATTCTAGTTTGTGAAAATTTCAACTTCATTCTCAGCTAAGAGTCTTGACATCCTAAGTTCACACAGAAGCTAGTTAATAATAGAGAGTTTGATAAAACACATGCAAACTTTTGGCAAAATTCTTGAAATATATTTGGTATACTTCTCAAACAGAAAAGGCAAGAAGTTAAGCTGCTGATATAAAGATACAGCAGTTCTTAACTGATTCATAAAGGAGATGTGTGTGAGGTCAGCACTGTTGTATTAGATATTAATTGTAATTTCACTTGGTTTGGACTGAGGAACACGCAACTGTACACAGTGTAACTGGTGAGGGGAGGGGAGGGGAGGGGAGGGGAGAGGTAGTGGGTGGCAACGGGCTAAACCGGAGCAAGCCCGGGAAGGAGGCGGGAACTTGAGACACACCATCAACTAAGCAAAAAAGCAGCAAGGCCACAGAAAGGTGGCCCAATGCGCTGCTAGCTCAAGCGTGTAGATTGCTCGAAACACCTGGAGTAATAGGAAAACCATAAATAAAACATTAAAAGGGAGCTGAATATGAGCATCTGCTTGGTAGGAACGCAAAATGAATGGGTAGGTCTCTCCCGAAAACCACAGAGGCGGCAGAGTGTAGCGCAGAGCTGCTGGACGCAGGACGTGAAGGGCAATTAACAGCACAGCGTGACTTATTTTTACAAGATTATGAAATGCCACGGGTAGTCTAAGGTGGAAAACAGAATTATAAGATGTTCCACAAGTTTATTGACTTGTGGCTTTCATTAGCCACCTACACTTTCTATTAATGATCCTAAGTTTATCAGCTGGGAATTCTGCTACCCCAGCGCTTCGTAGGAAGCTAAATTTGGGGGTTGAGGGGAAACAGCAGGAGCTTAGAGAATACAGCCCTTCAGTTACACCAGGTTAACTCAGTATTAGAACAATTCTCATTCGACGAGCTTGTTTCTGAGTCATCTCAGCAACAGCCAATCATTCATTCATCTACGTTAGCGTTTCTGTGCAGAGGGAGCTTTCCACAGTGTGTTCACTGCGTTTTCATCTGATAAGCTGTAATCTTACATTTGGAAATGTGTCGCTTTCTTATATTCCTTTAACAAGTAAAAACCAAGATCAACCCACAGCCTGCAATTAATGTGGGTAATTAAAATACAACAACATATAGATGATTTAAAAACAGGAGTTAAAATGCATTGGTTGGGGGCATGAGTTCTGATGACTCCAACTTTTCATATGAATATTCAGTCTGTGTCTTATGTCTCCCATTCATCTTAACCTTGCAGGAAGGGGAAAGACGCCAGCACTGTTCAATGTTCCAGCAGCAGAGAGGGGCGATCCTTCTGATCGAGATCATAAGCCCCGTGAGAACTGTCTTATTCGTCTTTGATTTCCTATAACTTAGTCCCATGCCAACGCATACTGCATGCTTAAAATGTCCAAGTGAACGTGTGTTAGTGCTCAGAGTGAACGCACGCACCCGGAAGAGCACGGCTGCTCCTGGAATTCCCGGCATGTAGGCGGGGAGGCCTCGGAGGCCATCAGCTGTCATGCAGCAGTGACTCCAAGTACACAATTAGCTCCAGGGCTGAATTTGGCCGGAGATGAGGGTCACATAGAAAACTCTTTCATCCTTTTGACTGAATAAAACCTATTTCTGAGGGCATAATTTTAAAAGTAAAGCTTATGCTTCATCATGGATGACACACACTATCCATTTAAAACCACTGAATGAAGCCATAAAAGCAAAGGAGCTACAAAACACACGCTCCCAAACCCAGTATGCTCCTAGGCCCAAATTCCCCATCTGTCGGTGAAATGCACAGGTCGACAGCTGCCGCCTCCCGGAGCCCCACCCCGAAAGGCTGGGCTCTACTTAGATTCCATGATTCAACAGAGCATCTGGCTTTGGGCCTCCATGGCTAATGGAGAAATCAATTCCTTTCCTACCTGCAATCAGAAAAGTGTTGTGTTATAACAAAACCTAAAGTTAAAAACAAAACCTGCGAACAGACAACAGGTGGAACGACATACTGTACCATGCCCAAGAGCCTAGAATTGAAACAGCTATGTTTAAAATTTCAACTGTCAACATAAATCTCAGACATGCAGACATAATGAACCATTTTGGTCCTTTAGTTATTTTCTTATCTTTTGAAAATTCGAATTAATTTTTTAGAGATGGGGTCTTGCTCTGTCACTGAGGCTGGAGTGCAGTGACACAATCATAGCTCAATGCAGCCTCGAACTCCTGGTCACAAGTGATCCTCCTGCCTCAGCTCCCAAGTAGCTGTGACTATAGGCACGAGCCATCATGCCAGCCTTTTAGTAACTATTTTCTTTGTAAAGCTGAAGCAAAGAGAAAATAGCCTGACAATCTGCTCCTCCATGGTCTCTTATCCACAGAAAAAAAGAGAACGCATTTCTCTGCTATCGCTAACCATGTGCACAAGTTTTCAGACTGTATTAATTGTACTGAAGACTTAAGGGAAAGGTGGTTTCTCTGGCCTTCTGAAAAAGTCCCTTGGAAACCGATTTTGTTTCTTCTGATACATATCTGAAAGCTTAGACAGATTTTTCTAACTACCAATCTTTGCTGAAAGCATGCATTTCAATAAATCACGTATGTATTTAAGAAAATCTAACATCTTATTAAGAGTTATGGTCACTGCTTCAAGCAGCCATTTCTGGTTTTAACTCAAAATATATTTAACAAAATAACTTTCGAGATTCCATTTATTTCTGTGCCAGAAACATAAGGCAGCTTAAAATCCATCAGTCACCAGAAGTAACGGACACTGAGCTTTGTGCGTTCGGGAGTGGCTGTGCGTGGCCACGGGCAAAGGGCAGAGGGTGAGCCTCGGGATTACTGTGAGGATGTGAACAGACACTGAGCTTTGTGCGTTCGGGAGTGGCTGCGAGAGGGGGTGGGCAAAGGGCAGAGGGTGAGCCTCGGGATTACCGTAAGTGAGGATGTAGAGGGGCTTCCCGTTGGTGTCCATGGTGGTCAGGCAGGGCGCCTTGGGCGAGATGGTGCCCCACCTCTGCAGCGCGGCCTCCAGCGACGGCGGCCAGTTCGTGACCACGCCCAGCTGCTCTCCACGCATGGCCAGCATCTGGGCCCCCTCCGGCTTTGGTTGGTTCGGATCTGGTTGTTGAACTAAATCATTTGAATACAAGAGGTTATGAGAGAAATGCATCCACATTAGCGTGGCTACTTTTTGTTCTTTATAAAGAAGCCAGGAGATTTATACTTAAGGTGCACATTTATTGGCTGATAGAAAAGCATGCTTTTCTACAATTGGGGTCTATACACAAGCATCATGAATGCTGGTAAAAAATCAGTTCTTGTAATTTCCAAGGCAGCATGTAGGTGGAGTGCTTAGGTGGACCTGGACACACCTGCAAACTGACAACAGGTGGAACTGTGCAGCATACAGGCAGAGAGCCTGGAATTCAAACAGCCATGCTGAAAATTTCCATTATCAACATAAACTAGTGATTTTGGACCCCAAATTGCTTAAATCTTGCTAAATTATATTTTGTCCTTAAAGATTAATGGTACATTTATTTTCCGAGGCAGGGTCTCTCTCTTCTGCCTTGGCTGCGGTGCAATGACATGATCACAGTTCCCTGCAGCCTCGACCTCCCAGGCTCAGGTTATCCTCCCACCTTAGCCTCTGCTACAGTCCTAGCCTGTAGCTAGGACTACAGGCATGCACCACCATGCCCAGCTAATTTGTGTGTGTGTGTGTGTGTGTGTACATATATATATATTTTTGTAGAGCCAGGGTTTTGCCATATTGCCCAGGCTGGTCTTGAACTCCCGGGCTCAAGTGATCTGCCCACCTTGACCTCCGACAGTGCCGGAATCACAGGCATAAGCCACCGCACCTGGTCTGAGCTGTACATTTAAATCTGCTACAAGTACTCTGAATAACAGCAACACGGAGCGAGTATTTTCCTGAGTAAAACTAAAATCAGTGCATCATAAATACCACCTGCCCAATCCTTGAGAGAGGTGAAGAATGGAAATTATCTCTCTCATTTCTGGAACAGACTTGTCTCTCACTTTATGACTGACAAGAAAACCGGCCGCTTTTACTTGTGGTTTAACGCATAAGATAATAAGGAGCTCAAGTTTGCTACAATGAGCAGTTCTTGTGCTTTGTTTCAACTTTAAGTTGTTTGTCTAAAAAGACCCAGGAGCATTTGGGGGCAAAGGCAGCAGCTCCGGCATCTATAAGGAGCGGCAGGAGGAGGAGGAGGGAGGAGGTGGCATCTCACACGCCTGTTTTGCTGTGAGCGAAGGATTTCCCCAGTTTACTTGTTTTTCTGTATGTTTATACTTTACTTGTATTTCTATACTATTAGAGTTCTTAGAGAGAGACCTGACCTGGGTAACGGAACAAAATCACCTCCTGCAGAGGACGACTAACAACCAGGTTTAGAAACCTGCCAACACCGAGGCTGCCTGGGAACATCACCTGCTCCCTATACCTGGGTTCCCATTATCCAATGAATGCCAAGATTACTGCTCTTAAAAAGTAAAATAGCCCTGCAGAAAAAAAAGTCATTGCTTATAGGACCATAGGAGCATCTGGAAGAAACATGTGGGAAAGAGTTCTCTCACCTTCTAATAATTCTTCAAAGTCATCGACAAAGAATTCTCGTAAAGGTGGTCGTTTCGGTCGTTTGAGGGTATTGACAAGCTGCTGGATTTTTGCTGACACCCGGCTACTTACTGGTACTCCTGAAAAACAGGAACCAGTGGGTGGGGGAAGCGATCATCACAGCTTCAACGAGCACCCACAGTCCCACAGTCCCACAGCCCCTCTGCCCAGCACGGCTGCAACAGGCTGGCGTCCTTCTAGACGCCATCCCGGGAAGGGCCTGAGGTGGTCATGCTGTACAGTAGCCCTGTGGCTATGCAGGAGACAGGACAGAGATGCATCGGACCCGAATGTCTCCCACGTTCCAGCATGCGCTGTTCTGCCGGTCATGCTGGGAAGAGCCTCAGGACCATATGCTTGACCCTGGCTCTGATTCTCAGGACAGAACTGTCATCTGCAGAGGGCAGACTCCTCATTCTCACTGCCCCAGGTCCCCCTTCTCAACAGGGCGAGACCATCAGTGGAGCAGTAAGGCCTTCCCTGAGTCTGTCTCTCCAGGGACCGTCAGCATTCGGCCTCACGGAGGCACGAGAACATTGGGCTGGTGAGTCACGTCTGGAACCCCCAGCATCCCACAGCCCCGGGCTCGGGTTCCAGCACCACCACGTCCAAGCCCTGTCCACTCCTAATAAGGCTGAGCTCCTCACACACGATCCAAACCCACACAGCTCAGCCCACACACAGGCAGTGCATCCTCAAGCACAGAAGTTAGTCTCTAAACTCAAATTTTTGTGTAACAGAATACTAGCACATACCTATCCAAGTGGACTGAGAAAAACCCCATTTTATAATACTGTGCTAATTACAGCAAACGCTGCATCACTCTGAAAATCAACTGATTTGATAAATGAAAAAGTCAGTTTTCAAATGTCAAGATAAATCAATCGAATAAATGAACAAGACAGAGGATCAAGACACTGATGCTCCAACTAGATCGAAAGCATCCTCCCTCAGGCACACGCTGCAGGCCAGCAGGACCTGGGAAACCATCAGCCAGAGTTGTGGGCCTGGACGGTGCAGGGGTCTCTGCAGGTGCAGCTGGCAGGCCATTCCCTCACCTGAGCAGAGCCCTTGTTCGCCCCTGCACTGGACCATAAAAAACAGACCTCAACATTTGGGGGGAATAGAACAGAATTCAAGGAAATTTTTTCTATCAAGAATTTTTAATCAGTGTCTCAAAATGCTCTGTGGGCACTTTCAGAATTGAGACATTAAATATTTCATATCTGAAAATACAGAAAAACACACAATCCAGAACTCTCAACATCTAAGCATAGTATTTTCCCATTAAATAGCCCAACTAATTTGGTTCGGACCAATCAGAACATCCCCGCCAGGCCACGATTCTCAAGCTTAATTTGGCAGACGTCAGAATCACCTCAGGGCCCCCAGAACTTCTAGCTCATGACGTCTGGAGTGTGGCCCAGAATCACCCTCCCAGCGAGGGCCCCTGTGGGTTCTGGTGTGGGAGGCTGTGACACATCAAGACGACACAATACACCACGCGGGATTTACCTGGGGAACAAAGGCGAAGATGACAGACTTGAAAGATGACATAGTTACTAAAATGACCGTGATAAGAGTAACAAAAATGGCCAATTTACTATAAACTGAACTTATCAGAGAACTAAAGCAAACAATGATACAGAAAGGCATTGCAGCAAAAGTCATCGCACCAGCAACCAGGGCGATTTCAAGAGCACTAACGGGACACTTGCAAAGGCCCGGCCGGGCTCTGCCTCACCTGAGGATGCAGCGGTGTGCCTGTTGGAGCTCAGACAGGCCTCCCTGTCCACTGTGCCTGTTGGAGCTCGGATAGGCCTCCCTGTCCACTGTGCCTTTCGGGGCTCCCACAGGCCTCCCTGTCCACTGTGCCTGTCGGGGCTCAGATAGGCCTCCCTGTCCCCTGTGAGTTCCGTGCACAAGATGAGGGCATGCCAAGGCTGCTCCATGCAGCTTCATACAGGGGCATTGTATTTCATTCACTGCTAGGTTCTACACTGACTTTTATGATCCCGGGAAGACTGAGACTTAAATAGAATAGGGGCTAGGTGATACAAACAGCTGCTGTAATCAGAACGTACCAAGACCAGGCCTCGAGGAAGGAAGGAGAAGCCCTCGGCCGCAGCCTGTTACCAAGCCGCTGACATCTCTGTCCAACATGGATAAAAAGACCCTCTTTCCTCCAAAGTCTAAAGCAACATATTGGCCCATCTGACAGTAATTCTGTTGTACATTTAACTTCATCTTGCTCTTCTAAGTGACTGTTCATGGTCTTAACACCTGTACAAGAATCTCTCAGTTGCTGAACCACTGTTAGTTATTCAGCAGATAAAATGGCAGCAGACTGTACCCCAGGAAGACACACACCCAGCCACGGGCACAGAACGGGACATCAGCACAAACCGTTTACCAGAAAAAACGCATCTCTGCTTTGGGACGTACCATCCCCGGTCTCCATGAGCTCGGCGTTGCCGTACTTGGGCGCTGTCCGGGACCCCGTGGAACCCTGTGGTCTCTCCACCTGTATGGAGTGCTCTGAGGTGTACGTGGTTACGTCAGGAGGTGCAGAATGATTTTCTGTAAAGAAGCACATCATGAGTGTTTCTGGTGGTTGTGGCATTTGCTCGCAGGTTGAGCCATAGCTCAGGAAGAGACCGGAGCACAGGTGCTCACCCTGGGGGTGTGGTGAGAAGCCAAAGCCGGTCTCAGCCATGTCTGCCACACACATCCGGCACAAAGGGGGACCCCAGCATAACTCATGTTGCCGCAAATGGAGCAGAGTTCAGTGAAACCTGTTTCCTAACAGGAGCCACGTCAGCGGCGTTTTAACTAGAATAACGCTAGACCCGCGATGGCAGGGTGTCGGGAACCCTGTGTGTGTTCACGGAAGGGTCCCGTTTCCTGTCGGCCACCGTCCACACAGCCCAGGGCTTTACTCGCGGCTTTGGAGCCCAGGGCCTGGAATTGGAAACCCAGCTCTGGAAACTTCTGGGGATTTGGGGATGTCCCTTAAGATCTCCGTGCCTCAGTTATTCATCAAATGGGAATAGTAATGGCCATGACCATGTAGGGTAGTTGGGTGGATTGTATGAGTTAACACATATACAGTTCATAGGATTTTCTTTACTAAAGGGGGAAAACATCAAGAACTATTATTATTTGTCTTAGTACAAACAATACTAGTCATTCAAAAAACCACGTTTACACCCTAATGTGTACTAAGGACTGCGTGAGGCCCATGAGCGCATGGAGCTCTCTCTTACAGCACGCGGTGGAGAAAAGCCAAGCCGGACGTGGCTAAATGGGGAAAAGCCTGCTTTGCTAGTTAATGAATAAAACGTTGAGGAAGATGCGCCAAGCAGCCCACTGACCACTGACCACGCCCGTCACACCTAGAACCCTGATGGGCACCACAGTGCAGATCTGGATTCTGAATCCTCCTTTGACAGAAGCTTTTCAGGATCACCCACCACCGTCCCAAGTGACAGAAGCCACAGAAGCGTGACATTCTGTGCTGCTGAAAGTGGTGCTCACCCCCAAAGCCTTTCTTCCCCGGACGCTGCCTGCCTCAGCACCGCGCCCGGAGGCCGTCTAGACGGCGAAATCAACCGAACACACAAAAACAGCAACAGAAAATCGAGGCACGAGAGAGGCCGTGAAACGACGCTCCTTTAGGATCCGAGAACCGGGCGGGGTGGGGGCGGGGTGGGGGCGCTGAGCCGCCCGGGCACCGCGTCAGGCCCTCCTGAGGGTGTCAGTCTGGCGTCACAAGTCGATTTGGCAACGCCACTCACTTGGAATCCCTGACTGAGAAGAGGAGAATGATGGGCTGTCACTAAGGGGAGGGTCCGCCACACCGTCCGTCCCTGCCACGACTTTCCACCTGGAGGCCCGACTTCCTGCAGAACCAACCCTCAGTCCTCCGCGGGTTGGATGGTAGCGTCTCCGAGGCCTCCTCTCAGCTCCCAGGTGTGAAAGCGCTGCAGACAGCTTCTAGATGGACAGCGGGTACAGCAGTGGACACAGAAAACTAGAATGCGATTTCCTATCTTATGCCAAACTGGCTTCACTGTGAAGATACATGTGAGATGTCCCTACTTAACTGCTGGCATCAATTGGTGGGAAAAATCCACAAAGGACTTGAGATTTCGCTTCAACAACAAGTAGAAGCGCGGCCAGCTCTGTGAGACTGCGTGACCTGGAGTCTGCAGCCCCGGGCTTTTCTCCCCTGGGACCAAGGCAGCCTCCGCGGCCGCCCCTTCCGTCCCTTGCTGGAGGGCTTGGCCAGTGTGACTCTGTTGTGCCCGGACTCCTTAGAACTGTCACGCGCACACACGATCACACACGCTACGTTCTCCTTCACAGGCTTCTGATTATCTCAGAAGGTCACATGCACATCTGACTTTTTACTTCTCTTGTTTTGCCACAGAAAATATTTTTCCTCTTCTAAGTTTCATTATTTTGCCACGGCTTTTCCAAAAAAATTCCAAAGTTATACAAAATTTCCAGATAGTCTAGGAAGATTATCTTTGTGCCCAATTAGAAATTACCGGAACGCGATCACCCAAGAGTTACATTTGGATCACACTGAGCCCTGTTGTACATGAGTTAGGAGCCCCTCATAGTTTGGATAAATTAATTCTTTGTACTAAAACTTCCTCCAGTATTGCAAGGGTAAACCCACAAAGGGAGGCCCAAGTGCAGTGATTCATTTGTTCAAAAATATGTGTTTTTCTTGGTAAGACTCTGTGCATTTCCTTAAAATTGAATAAAATCCGAGGATACAAATGCTTCCACCAAGTGACAGAGGTGGTGTCTGGCCTCCCCGTTCAGGTCTGGCAGAGCCTCGGCCACTATCCTGCGATCCAATATACACACGGCATTTTATTATGGAAAAATATGTAACAGTCACACATTTCTGTTCAATATTTAACCTACTGTGATTTCAAGTAGGGTTATTAATTCACATAAACGAGTGTACATGTTCCTGAAACTCTGTCATACTGAAGTTTAACACTGCTTTGCATTTGAGTACTACTTTGCAAACTTTTAAAGAGTATTTGTTTTCTCCTTTATACTCACAACAGTTGAGAGAGAAAAATTTTTTCAATTTTTTTTCCCTCACTCAAAGCCTGAAGCAGGAGAAGGGACTTCAAGATCCCAGCAGCAGTTATTGGGGTAAGTGAGACAGACCCAGCTCTCCTGACAGCAAACTCCTGTTCCAGATAGAAAACAGCTGACGCTTTCAGTGTCAGTGAGCACCGAAGGGGCTGGGACCCAAGTCAATCTGAAACGCCTCTGGGTGTCAAGGAGTCAGTGATCTAGAAGTGAACATTCTGGGGTTCTGGGGTGTCTGTGGGCTATCTGATCACACATGACGTCCACCTGCTTCCCACTGAGGGTTTTGCAGAGATCAGGCTTTCCTGCGGTAGCCGATGCGGCAGCGTCTGAGCCTGTGGCTCGTGCTCTATTATCAGCAACGTGGTACACAGTCGTCTCCGGTTACTGCTTTAATAGAGACACACACCAAATCCTATTCAACCCTAGTCCTGTACTTGATGGAAAACATTTACTCCTGAACCATTCAAAGGCAGAGCAACGCGAGGCTCATCATGGCTCCCCCACACGTCGACTCTACCTCTAGTAATTCTCACTTCACTCCTTTTCCACGGCATCTTCAAACGTTGTGGAGCAGTGATCCTAACTTCGTTCTTTTTCTAATACAGAGGATCTCCCTTGTCACAGAACCTACACAAAACAGTGCGCCACGTCCAAGAAATCTGAACACCTGTGGCAGACAGCAGCGTAAAGCGGCCGTGCTTAAAGCCCTCGTTTTCTTAAATGACTCCCGTGGTCAGGAGGAGCACACTTTAAAACCCTGTCCTGTTGACTGGGACTGTTAGGGTTTCACGCAGAAGCATAAGTGAGAAGAAAAGATGGAAGCGGATATGGCTGCAGGATTCCCCAGGAACACGAAAGGACTTATAAACAGAAGGCCCCTGGAATTCGGATATGGCTGCGGGTTTCCCCAGTAACAAGGCCCCTGGAATTCCAGCTGTGGGAGGAACCTGGGCATGAGAAAAGCAGTAAAGCATCTTCCAGAAACAATCCAACCAAAGCACCCCAGAGGCCAGAGGGGCTCTGCGCTCTTTCCACTAAGGGATTCCACAGCCACGATGCAAACAGAGGAAAACGTGCACACACAAAGGCATTTAGACAACAGGCACAGAAAGACACTGAAGCGTGCTCACCTATGTGGGTCTGGGCCATGACATCCGCCAGCCTGTGGGCAGCCCCGCTGCCCCCGCTCTGCGTGGAGGACGAGGAGGTGGTGGACGTGGTGGAGCCGTGGATGGCCTGGCTGATCCAGTGCTCCATGTTGATGCTGCCCTGGCTGGAGGTCGGGGTGCCCTGGGAGTCCCCCTGCACTGAGCCTTCATCTTCGGAGCCAGAAGAGGTATCTGTAAGAAGAAAGGCAATTTGCTTCATATTGCAGCAAAAACATGCACCACAATCTCAGTCCCTCGCCACAGATTTACTTCACACAAGTCTGAACAGTTGTTCAATGACTTTTTGCCGTAGACACTCTTGAGAAGTTAAACCACTTTTCAGATAATGAACCATTTATTTTAGCATAATGAATTTTTCTTCCAAAACACTTTAAACAAACATGCTATAAGATGTTTGATACTGACACATTTCCTCTACACAGCAGTTTGGGAAGAAACCAAGTGTTTTCTTGTGTCAGTCAGAAAGTGAGAGGGCAAGGGGAGGCGGAGGGCCTGTGCGGCTCTCAGGAGTCTCAGTGTGACTATGTTTAGCCCCGGTTAGTCCTGAGATGCTCTTCTGGGCTCTGATTTATTTCTACGTTGGTGTGTGTGTTAGATACCCATGCAGGTGATTTTTGCATCTGTGTGTTAGTTACCCATACCGCCGATTTATTTCTACATCGGTGTGTTAGATACCCATGCAGGTGATTTCTGCGTCTGTGTGTTAGTTACCCATACAGCTGATTTATTTCTACATCAGTGTGTTAGATACCCATGCAGGTGATTTCTGTGTCGGTGTGTTCGATACCCATGAGGGTGATGGATTTCTACGTCAGCGTGTTCGATACCCATGCAGCTCTCTAAGGATCAAGATGCTGATGATGGTAACAGGAGAGAAAGCAGAATGTGCCTCACATGGAGCAGCCTCTCCACCTCCCCGTTTTCCTCTGGGGCACACAGCAAACCCTCATGTTACATTTTACACTCAAATCTATTCACCTTTACAGTATTCGTTTCTTATACATTCTCATTATCGGTTTTTCTATCTGTACAAATTGGATATCTTGGATTATGATAAAATACATCTATTTTTTCACTATAATTCACGAGAACATTTTTCATTTAATACTTTTTCATGCAGTACCAAGGTTTTTGGGAATAAATTGCTGGTGTATTTGTTAAACTTCAATGTAAGAATGACACTCAGAATCCTACCTACAGGTGAGTGATGGGAGACGCCGGCTCAGGTGAGCAGCTCCAGAGCATTGGGTGAGAGGAGGAGTCACAGCAAATAATCTTAAGACACGGGTTTGCTTTTTAAAAGACAATAATAGCAAACGATATTGACACTTATTACCACTGTCACATGACTTATGCTGTCTGGGAATTTTTTTTAAAAGTTTACTTGTTAGAAAAGCAACAATATTAGGAGCCTGAAAATTCTCTATTACCTTTTTTTTTTTCTTTTCGAGACAGAGTCTTGCTCTGTTGCCCAGGGTGGAGTGCAGTGGCGCGATCTCAGCTCACGGTAACCTCTCCCGGGCTCAAGCGATTCTCCTGCCTCAGCCTCCCAAGTAGCTGAGATTACAGGCATGTGCCACCATGCCTGGCTCATTTTTGTATTTTTAGTGGAAATGGGGTTTCACCATGTTGTCCAGGCTGGTCTCAATCTCCTGACCTCATGATCCACCTGCCTCGGCCTCCCAAAGTGCTGGGATTATAGGCGTGAGCCACTGTGCCTGGCCCACCCTGCCTTTTAAGAAAACTTACACAATTTATATAAAAATAAAAGTAAAACTGACACAGCCTTGAGACTTTTGAGAAAGGTACATAACCAGGTGTCCATATGGAGCACAACCATCTTCCCAGAACGTCTTCTCACAACTCTTTACAATCTTTCATTCCCCACTCCCACCTACCTTTTCCAAGAAACCTGCAGAATAATGTGATATAGACACTCAACAGAATAGCAGCAAACCAAACAAGCAGCATATGAAATGGATGATACAGCATGACCAGTGGTGACTAGAATTATACACCATGGGGACAGGAAGTCAGGTTGATTTAACATTCAAAAGTGCATTAATGTCGTACACCATATAGAATTACGGAGTAGAACCGCATGTTAACCTTAGGAGACATAGAAAAGTACTGACAAATTCAAGATAACAAAACTCAACAAAACAGGAATAGAAGGCAATTTCCTCAACCTGTTAAAGTACATTCGTGAAAAGCCACAGCTAATATTGTATTTAATAGTAAACAATAGAATGCATTTTCCCTAAGATGGAGAACAAGACAAAGATGTCCCCTCTTGCCACTTTTATTCAAGATTATCTGGCAGGTTCTAGCTGGTGAAATAAATTAACAAGTTTAGTAATGAAGACATCCAGATTAGAAAGGAAGGAATAAAAGTGTCTTAATTCATAGATGACATTACCTTGGGATGTAGAAAATGGCAAGAAGTATATAAAAAATGTTTTGCATTACTAAAAAAAAAAGTTTGATGAGGTCACAGGACATAAGACAAAGATATACATATACTAGCAATAAACAACCTGAAAACAAAATTAAGAAAATAGTTCCATTCACAATAGCATCAAAAGCATAAAACACTCAGCTGAACTTCTAACAAAAAGGTACAAAATGTGTACAATGACAACTATAAAACATTACTAAGAGAAATTAAAGATCCAAATAAATGTAAACTAAATAAATGGAGATAGATTCACCATCGAGAATTGGAAAACTCAGTATTATCAAGACAGCAATTCTTCCCAAACCGTTCCATTAATTCAAGGCACTGCCTAATAAAATCCCAGAAGGCTGTGTGTGAAATGGAAAGCTTACTCTCAATTTTATCTGGAAATACAAAGGACCTACAATAGCCAAAATAATTTTGAAAAAGGAAAACAAAGTTGGAAGACTTCACTATCTGATTTCAAAACTTTACATAAAGTCACAGTAATTAAGGCAGTAGTATTAGCACAAAAATAGACGTATACATCAAAGGAACAGAATTAAACCCAGAAATAAAGCCTGATATTTATGGTTAATTTATTTTTGACAAAGGTCTCAAGACAATTCAGTAAGAGAAAGGTAGTTTTGTTTTTTCAACAAATGTTGCTGTGGCAACTGGGTACCTACACACCAAAAAGAAAAAGCGTGGGGGCAAAAATCCCCCAAACCAAACCAAACAACAAAAATCCCACTTAGATCTCTACTGCACACACAAAAATTAACTCCAAATGGATCACAGACCTAAATGAAAGAACAGTAAGGCCATGAGACTTCTAAAACTTCCAAAAACACAATCCATAAAAATTAGTAAAATGGACTTCATTAAAATAGAAAACTATTAAGTTTTAAAAGATGATTATCTCCCTATAGCTAATGTAACAAATTACTTTGATCTTAGTGGCTTATAATAAGACATGAGTCTATTATCCTACTGATGGAGAAGTCAGAAGTGTAAAATCTAAGTGTCAGCAGAGCTACGTTCCTTCTGGAGGCTTCAAAGGAGAATCCACTTCTTTGCCTTTCCCAACTTCTAGAGGCCACCTGTGTCCCTGACTCATGGCCCCTCTTCATCTTTAAAGTGCATCAACTCCAGTCTCCAGTTCTTTTCTCTTGTAAGGACCTTCTTGATTACAGCGGGTCTACCCACTTAACCCAGGATAATGGTCCCATCTCAAGATCTTAATCAAATTAATCAGCTGCAAAATCCCTTTTTCCACTTAAGGCAACAGGTTCATAAGTTCTGGGGAATAGGACCTGGGTATCTTGGGGGAAGGGCATTATTCTGTCTGCTACATAATAGTTTGTTCTTTCACTGAGAAACTTTACATCTGTAAAAGTCTTATATTCAGATTGTATAAGGCACCTATAACCCATAAGACGACAACCAACCCATTTAAAACATAAGCAAAACATCTGAACATTTTGCCAAAATATACAAATGGCTATGAATAGAAATTAGCACATTAAAAGCTAATAAGCACGTTAAAAATGCTTAGCGTCATTCATTGTTGCAAAGTAAATACACAATGATATACCATTTCACATCAATTAGAATGGCACAAATAAAAATAACAGTAACTATTGCTGGTGATGATGTGGAGAAACTGGGATGCGCATATGCTGCTGGTGGAAGTGTGAAATGGTGCAGTTATTTTGTAAATAATTTGGCAGTTTTTAAAAAGCTAAACCTAAACTTACAATAAGACTCAATCATGCTACTTGGCATCCACTTAAGATAAAGGAAATTATATGCATACACAAAGATATATACATAAATGTCAATGGCAGCTTAATACTGGAAACAACCTACTGGTAAATGAATAAACAGAATGTGTCATATCTATCTAATAGAATATAAATAAATAATAAGGAATAAACTACTGGTACATGGTACAGCAAGGACTTCAAAACAGGTAAAGGAGGCATAGAGAATTGTGTACATTGTATGATTTTATATCATAAAATTATAAGATCATTAAAAAACCAAAAACCATAAAATCATAGAGTAAAATATTCTATGATTTTATATTCTAGAAAATTTAGAGCGCAGTTATGATTTCCAGGGTTCTTTTTCGTAGAGCTAACCTTTCATCTGATATCCTTTGCCATCAGCCAAGTACATTCTTTAGCACGTTTATAGTGTGGTTCTGCTGATAACACATTCTCTCAGCTTTCATATTTGGGAATGTGTTGTTTCACCCCTGTTTATAAAGGAGATTTTCCCTGGATACGAGTTGACAGGCCTTTCTCCTGCTTTTAGTGCTTTAAAAAATGTCTTTCCATGGTCTTCTGGTCTCCACTGTATCTTCACAGAAGTCACGCGTTGTTCAAATGCTTCTCTGGTGTGTAACGTGTCTTTTTCTTCTGAGTCCTTTCAGGATCTCCTCTTCATCTTGGGATTTCAGTACTTTGGCTATCATGAATGTGGATGTGATTCTTGTTATACTTGTTCTGCTTGGAGTTCACTGAACTGCTCGGGGCCGGACACAGGTGTTTGACATCAATCTGAGAAAATTTTGACTCATTTTTTCAAAAGCTCCTGCACTTCTCTTTTCCTTCTTGTATTACAAGTATATTAACATATCACAGAAGCTTCAGGTTCTGTTGGCTTTTCTTTAATTTTGGTTTCTCTGGGCTTCACTTTGGTTAATTCCTTTTCATCTCTCTTCGAGCTCACAGACTTCAAGCCCATCAGCGAAATTTCATCTCAGTGTCATATTTCCAGCTTTATAGTGATGTCTCATGTATACCCTACATATGCACAGCATCTCCTATCATCGACATTGCCTACCAGACTGGTACATTTGTCACAACTGATACTTCTACAGCGAAACATCATTACCACTCAACTCCATCATTCACATCAGGGTTCATTCTTGGTGTTGTACAATATATGGCTCTGGACAAATGCATAACATGTATCCACCATTACAGTATCGCACAGAGATCACCTGACACTAAAAATTCTCCTGCTCTGCCTATTCATCCCTGCCTCCCCCTGGCCCCTGGCAACCACTGATCGTCTTACAGTCTCCATAGTCTTGCCTTTTCCAGGATGTCGTAAAGCTGGAATCATACAACCACCTTTTCAAATTGCTTCTTTCACTTAGCAATATGCCCTTCAAGTTTCCTCCGTGTCTTTTTATGGATAGCTCATTTATTTTCAGCCTCAAATAATATCCCATTGTCTGGATGTACCACAGCTCACTTATACATTCACCTACTGACGGGCATTTTGGTTGCTTCCAAGTTTTGGCAATTATGAATAAAGCTGCTCTAAATATCTACGTGCAGGCTTTGTGTGTAGACATAAGTTTTCAACTCTTTTGAGCAAATGCCAAGGAGTGTAATTGCTTTATCATATGGTAAGAGTATATTTAGTTTTGTAAGAAACCACCAATCTGTCTTCCTAAAGGCTGTTCTATTTTGCATTAAGACCCGCAATGAATGAGAGAGAATTCCCACAGCTCCACAGCTCCACATCTTCACAGGCTTTGGTGTTGATAGTGTTTTGGATTCTGGTGTAGTGATATCTGTTGCTTTAATCTGCATTTCTCTATGACACATGATGTAAAGCATCATTTTATAAGTTGATTTGCCATCTTTATATCTTCTTAGATGAGGCATCTGTTTAGTCTTTGACCCATGTTTTACTTAATCATTTTTTAAAGACAGCATCTCACAATGTTGCCTAGTCGGGAGTGGAATTCACAGGCGCAATCCCACTACTGATCAGCATAGGAATTCGGACCTGCTCCATTTCTAACTTAAGCTGGTACCCCTCCCAGGAGGTCACTGGGTTGACACTGAACTTAGTGTGGACACCTGAGAGGCATAACTCAACAATCAGAGCTCCTGAACTGAAGTGATGCTCCCGCCTCAGCCTCCCGAGTAGCTGAGCCTGCAGACACATGCAATCACACTTGGCCGGCCCCTATATTTTAATCAGGTTGTTGTTATTGTTGACTTTTAAGAGCTCCTTGTATATATATATATATATATATATATATTTTTTTTTTTTTTTGAGACGGAGTCTCGCTCTGTCACCCAGGCTGGAGTGCAGTGGCCGGATCTCAGCTCACTGCAAGCTCCACCTCCCAGGTTTACGCCATTCTCCTGCCTCAGCCTCCTGAGTAGCTGGGACTACAGGCGCCGCCACCTCGCCTGGCTAGTTTTTTGTTTTGTTTTGTTTTTTGTATTTTTAGTAGAGATGGGGTTTCACCGTATTAGCCAGGATGGTCTCGATCTCCTGACCTCGTGATCCACCCGTCTCGGCCTCCCAATCCTTGTATATTTCAAATAAAAGTTATCATTTATGTCTTTTGCAAACATCCTCTCCCTGTGTGTGGCTTGTATTTTAATTACTTTAAGAGTCTTTGACATAGCAGAAAATGTTAATTTTATTAGAGTCCAGCTTATCAATTATGTCACACATTGCACCTTTGGTGTCAGATCTAAAAAGTTATTACCAAACCCAAGTCACTTAGATTTTACCTTATCTTCTATGAATTCTATAGTTTTGCACTTTACGTTTAGATCTGTCATCTATTTTGGCAGGCAGGAATACTTCACCACTATACTAATGAGGACAGCGGTTGTGTGATCTGTTTTAATTTTTTTGAAAGATGTAAGGTCTGTGTCTAGGTTTATGTTTTTCTTTGCATGTGGATGTCCAGTTGTTCCAGTACCACATTTGTTAAAAATACTGTATTTGCTTCACTATATTGCCTTTGTTCCTCTGTCAAAGTTTAGTTGACTATATTTT
The DNA here is from genome assembly GCF_003255815.1 of Theropithecus gelada. Taxonomy (NCBI): domain Eukaryota; kingdom Metazoa; phylum Chordata; class Mammalia; order Primates; family Cercopithecidae; genus Theropithecus; species Theropithecus gelada. The sequence goes on from NC_037677.1 coordinate 357,327, forward strand.
GTTACTGGGCTCTCCATTCTGTCCCACTGATCCTTTTGTTTGTTCTTTCACCAATACCACAGTCTTGATTACTGTTGTCGATTTATACTAAGTCTTGAAGTTGGATATTGCCAGTCTTCAACTTTATTCATCTAATACTGAAGTGGCTGTTCTGGGCCTTTGTCTCTCCAAATAAACTTTTGAATCAGTTTGATATTAAAAACAAAAACAAAAAAAAACTTGTTGGGATTTTGGTTGGGATTGCATTGTAAGGAAAACATCTTGACAATATTCAGTGTACCTATCCATGAAGATGAACTACCTGTCCATTTAGTTTTCCTGTGAATGAGTTTTGTAGTTTTCCTCATAAAGTCTTGAACATATTTTGTTAGATTTTATGCCTAAGTATTTCATTTTGGGAAGTGCTACTGGAAATGGTTTTTATTGTTATTTTTAGTAGAGATGGGGTTTTGCCATGTTGGCCAGGCTAGTCTCGAACTCTTGACCTCAAGTGATCCACCTGCCTTGGCCTCCCAAAGTGCTGGAATTACGAACATGAGCCAGTTTTTAATTTCAAATTCTACTTGTTCTTTGCTGGTAAACAGGACATTCAGTGAACTTTTGTACATTAAACTCAATTCTTTTGGATCTTCTACATAGGCAAACATGCCATTTATGAACTAAGTTTATCTTTCCAATGAATATATATTTTATTTTTCTTGTCATAATTGCATTAGCTAGGACTTCTAGTACAATGTTGTAAAGAAGTGGTAAGAGCAGACATCCTTGTTTTTCCTGATCCCCTTTCTGGATCTTAGTGGGAAAGATTCTAGTTTCTCACAATTGGGTATGATGTTAACAATAGGTTTTTTTGGTCCATATTCTTGATCAGGTTGAGGAAGGTCACCTCTGTTCCTAGCGTGCTGGGAGCTTTTATTATGAGTGTTAGATTTTGTCAAATGCTTTTTTCTTTTTCTTAGCCTGTTAATGTGATGAATTATGTTAATTGGTTTTTTAATGTTAAACCAGCTTTGGATATGTGAAAGTCCATGTGGTTTTGGTGCACAATTTTTTTTTTTTACATTGTTAGATTTAATTTGCTAATATTTTATTGAAGATTATTGCATCTATGTTCATGAGAGATGTTCTGTAGTTTTCTTGTAATATTTTGTTATTAAAATGGTATTTGGTATTAAAATGACGCTGGCTCCATAGAATGAGTTAAGAAGTATTCCTCAGCTTCTACGTTCTGAAAGAGATTGTAGATAATTGGTATAATTTCTTCTTAGATGTTTGTTAGAATTCACCAGTGAACCCATCTGGGCCTGGCACTTCCTGTTTTGAAAGGTTATTAACCACTGATTCAATTTAACAGATATAGGCCTATACAGATCGTTTCTTCCTGCTCAAATTTTGACAGATTCTGTCTTTAAAGAAATTGGTTCATTTCATCCACGTTATCAAATTTGTGGCCATAGAGTTGTTCATAATATTTATTATCCTTTTAATGTCCATGGGATCTGTAGTTATGCCCCTTATTTCATTTCTGATATTGGTAATTTATCTGCTGTATTTCTTTTTCTTGTTAGAGGCTTATAGATTTTCTCTCAAAGAACCAGCTTTTGGTTTCACTGATTTCCTCTACTGATTTTCTGTTTTCAATGTATTGATTTCTGCTATTTGTCTCCTGCTTAGAATTTAATTTGATGTTCTTTTTCTAGTTTTCGAAGGTGGAAGCTTATTGATTTTAGATCTTTTTTTTAACATATGCATTTAAATCTATAAATTTCCCTATAAACATTACTCTCATTGCATCTCACAAATTTTAACAAGTTTTCATTTTCATTTACTTCAAAATTTCAAAGAAATCTTCAGATTTCTTCCTTGAACAATGTATTATTTATAAGTGTATTGTTTAATATCCTAATATATTTTCCAGTCATCTGTTATTGATTTCTACTTTACTGTGGTTGAGAACATACTTGTTTCCTATTCTTTTAAATTTGTCAAGGTGTGTTTTATGGACTAAAACGTGGTATATTTTGGTGAATGTTCTGTATTCTACTGTTGTTGGAGGAAATAGTCTATAAACGTCAGTTATATACAGTTGACTGAGGATGTTGATTTCAATTTTGTCCTTACTGATTTTCTGGCTACTGAATTGGTCCATTTCTGATAAACGGGTGTTAAAATCTCCAACTATAATAGTGGGTTAATTATTTCTCCTTGAAGTTGATCAGTTTTTGCTTTGGCATTCTGATGCTTTGTTAGCAAAAATACATTTAAGGATTGTTACATCTTCTTGGAGAATTAACCACTTTATTATGTAATAGTCATCTCTGGAAACTTTCCTTGATGTAAAAAGCCTACTCTGTCTGAAATTAATATCACCACTTCCATTTTTCAAAATTAGTGTTGGCCAGGTACGGTGGCTCATGCCTGTAATCCCAGCACTTTAGGAGGCCAAGGCAGGATGATCACCTGAGGTCAGGAGTTCAAGACCGGCCTGGCCAACATGGTGAAACCCCATCTGTACAAAAATAGAAATAAATTACCTGGGCATGATGACATATGCCTGTAATCCCAGCTACTCGGGAGGCTGAGGCGGGAGAATCACTTGAACCTGGGAGGTGGAGGTGGAGGTTGCAGTGAGATGAGATCAGGCCATTGCGCACAAAAAAAAATTAGTGTTAACATTTCTATCTTTTTCCATCCCTTTACTGTTGATTGATCCATATATATGTCTTTATATCTAAAGTGGATTTCTTATGGACAATATATAGTTGGGTACATTTGGACTGACATTGAAAGTAATGATATAGTTGAATTAACATCTACCATATTGTTACTATTTTCTATTTGTTGCCCTTATTCGTTTTCGTCTTTCACTTTTTTTTCTTGTGGTCTTAATTGAGCATTTTCTATGATTTATTTTCTTTCCTTTCTTAGCATATCGGTTACTTTTTTTTTTAAGTGGCTGCCTTGGAATTTGCAATATAAATTTACAAGTAACCCAAGTCCACTTTCCAATGACACTACACTGGTTTCTTGATATTGCAAGCACACTATAATAACAAAATCCTAATTCCTAATTGCTTTCTCCCATCCCTTGTGTATCACTGCTGTCATTCATTTCACTTATATTTAAGTGTGTGTATATGATATATACATAAGCATATAATCAAATATACTGTCGCTATTATGAATGGTTATGTTAGATCTATTAATAAAAATAAAAGTTTTTCTTCTACCTTCACTGTTTCTTCTTTGATGCCTTCTGTTTTTCTATTTTTTAAACAGACAAGGTCTTGCTCTGTTGCCCAGGCTGGAGTGGAATAGCATCATTATAGCTCACTGCAGCCTTGAACGGGATTCCTGGACTCAAGTGACCCATCTCAGCCTCTCAAAGTAGTTGGCACTATAGGTGTCGGCCACCAGGTTTGGCTTTTTTTTTTTTTTTTTTTTAATGAGACAGAGTCACACTACATTGCCCAAGCTGGTCTCAACTAACGGCCTCCAGCAGTTCTCCCATCTTGGCCTCCCAGAATGTTAGGATGACAGGTGTGAGACCCTGTAAACAGACTGTGCTCTTCCTTTCTTTATGCACAGCTGAGTTACTGACCTCTACTATTTTCTCTAAAGAACTTTGAACATTTTTTGCAAGGCAGGTCTACCGGCAACAAATTTTGCAATTTTTGTCTGAGAAGGTCTTTACTTTTCCTTCACTTTTAAAAGATAATTTCACAGAGTATAGACTTCTAGGTTAATGGAATTTTTTTCCTCTCAATAGTTTAAATATTTCACTCCACTTCTTGCTTTCATGGTTGAGGGGAAGTTGAATATAATTCTTATCTTTGATCCTCCATAGGGAAGGAGAGTACTCTGGTTTCTTTGTTGTTTTTTAATCTTTGATTCACCATAGTTTGAAGATTATATGCCCAAGATAGTTTATTTTTGTTTTGTTTTTGTCATTGTTGTTTTCACATTTATCCTTCTTGGTGTTTCTTGAGCTTCCTGGATCTATGGTTTGATGTCTGGCATTAATCTGAGGAAATTCAGCTATTACTGTTACAAATAGTTCTTCTGTTCCTCTTTCTTCACCCTTGTATTACCGTTATGCATATTTTATGCCTCTGTGGAAGTCTCATAGTGCTTGGATACTCTGTTCTTTTTTGCTTTTCAGTTCTGGAGGTTGGAGTTGGGTATTTCCCTTCCCCCCAGGTCAGAAGGCTCTGATAAAATCCCACCAGGTTAGTCCCTAGTTAACTAGCTTCTCTGGAAGGTAGACCTAGTAAAGAGTGCACCTACATATTGAAAAATGATTCCTATTCTCTTTCCCCTGTAGTAAGTATGAGGGGATTTTTCTCTGATGTGTACTTCGAGAACCTGGTTGAGCTTCTGATGATACAATTCACAAAAAGCATGAGACCCATATGCACAGGCCTCCCGGAGGTTTTAACTCTCAGACGTGGCCACACCTCACTGCAGCAATTTGTCAATTCCAGTTCAGGGTTTCCAATCCCACCGTGGGTTCCTTGGAGCATTGTGCTCTAGTGTATGGTGATTCTCCGCTTTACCTGTCCAGCCAATCTACAGACAGTGGCTTGCCTGTGACCTCAGGTTTCTTGCAGGTTTAAGAAGAGCTGCTGATTTTTCAGTTTGCTCAGCTTTTTACCTGTGAGGAGGGAGTGACAATTCTCAAGATTATCATGTACGGAACCTGAAATTCCCCAACTCCATTATAGTAAAAAGTGTCTTCCCTTCCCTCTGGCTCAAGAATTAAAATATTTTCATTCTTCGACATGTTGTAATTTGATTCCCTAAATATTTATAATTGTAGATTTAAAAACTTGGTCTTCTGCTGTATCAGACATCTAGACTGGCACTTTCCAACAGAATTATGAGAATCCTGTTATAGAACTTTAAACCTTCCTTGTAGCCTCATATAAACAGGTACAATTAATTTTACTAGTATATTTTTAACTCAAAATGCTCATACTATACTTTCAATAAGAAACACAAATAAGCCGGGTGTGGTGGCTCACATCTGTAATCCCAGCACTTTGGGAGGCCAAGGCGGGTGGATCACGAGGTCAGGAGATCAAGACCATCCTGGCTAACATGGTGAAACCCCATTTCTACTGAAAATACAAAAAATTAGCCAGGCGTGGTGGCGGGCACCTGTAGTCCCAGCTACTTGGGAGGCTGAGGCAGGAGAATGGCGGGAACCCGGGAGGCGGAGCTTGCAGTGAGCCAAGATCACACCACTGCACTCCAGCCTGGGGGACACAGCAAGACTCCATCTCAAAAAAAAAAAAAAATACAAATACAATATTTTCTATTTTTTATATTAACTGGCATGTCTTTCATGCAGCAAACCCACTTGTCCGGGCGCACTTCATGTGCTCAGCTGCCGCATGTGGTGAGTGACAGAGACCATCCTGCATGTGTGTGCACTTTTCACTGCCTTTTTCTTGATCACAGATTCTACCTCCTGTTTCTGTGTATGCAGTGATTATTTGCTGAATGTTACACATTGTGGGTAACATATTGAGCATGCTCAGGATCCCTAACCTTCCTCTGAAGCTTTCCAGCTCTTGTTTTAGCAGGTAGCACAGGCACTGCTGGGTCATTGTGACCATGGGCAGGCTTGGATTGATTCGCTGCTGGTGTGGATCTGTGGAGAGCTCCAATCCTGCACTCACTCCGATCTCCGCTTCCTGGACGTGGTAGGGTGGCCATGCTCCGCCCACACCTGAGCTCTCTCCAATCTCCCTCTCCCGGACGTGGCAGGGTGATATGGTCCACCCATATCTGAGCTCTCGCCAATCTCCACCTCCTGGATGTGGTACGGTGATATGCTCCGCCCACACCTGAGCTCTCGGTGCCACGGTCTGCAGGAAGTGTACTGTGGGTGCGTCTCATTCATTCTCCGGCCCTCAGGTTCTGGCTGGCACAGCTGTGCTCACAGACTAAAAACAGCCATCTCATTCGCTTTGTGCAGTTTTACAGTTGTTTACGGCAGATGTGTGATTGGGGTCCCTGTTCTCTCATCATGGCTAGAAGTAGTTTTGGCCAATTATTCTTATATCTTTACATTTGAAAACTAAAGGAAAGCTTCACCCGTAGAATATTAGCCGTGCGACAATCCTAATGAGAGTTTCTCCAGAAACTAGGATCCAGGTCAGCAGCCAGTCATTTCATAGAAGATAAACTTCAAGAACATTCTCTGAAGGGCAATGAAACTCAGTAAGATCTAACCACTGTTACCAACAACCAAAAAAAATAGGTAAGAAAATGCAGCTAAGACTTTGTTCAAGTAAGTACGGTAATAAACATGCAAACTACCACTAAGCACAAAATAGGCTGGGAGTAAAAAATTTTTATGATATTGACATTTATGATTGTACAAAACTGCCCCATGTGATATCACAAGGACTCCTGATGAAAATTTACAAAGGATGCTTTATGGTTTATATAAAAATGCTAGTCAAATCCAAATACTTCACAAAAATAACATTTCAAATAATTTTCTTTTATATTTTGCAGACATCTGTACGGTGAGGTTATTCATCACACATGACCCAGTAACATTTCTCAGCAGTTGGATTCAATACGAGAAATAAGCAAATAACTGCACTGCTTCTTCCATTTCAAAGTCATCATTTCTCTTACAAAAAGTGGTCAAGAAAAATGCCTGTTGCCTTAAATACTGGTTAGTGCCAAAAATGTGGTTTAAAATATTTCAAGTGGGTTATCCTTTTAACGTCCATGTTGTTAGTTACACAAAGAACACATACAATTTTTTTACCAAATTATAAGTTTTGGCAAATTATAACCATAAACTAAACAAACAGGATTAAGCATATTATTTTTTGAGATAGGGTCTTGCTCTGTTGCCCAGGCTGGAGTGCAGTGGCACGATCATGGCTCACTGCAGCCTCAACCTCCCTGGGCCCAAGTGATCCTCCCACCCCAGCCTCCTGAGCAGCTGGGACCACAGGCACACACCACCATGCCTGACTGATTTCTGTATTTTCTGTAGGGATGGGGTTTGGAAGTTGCCCAGGCTAGTCTCAAACACTGGGACTCAAGCAGCCTTGGCTTCCCAAAGTGCTCAGGTTAGAGGCATGAGCCACCATGCCTGGCCTAATCATTTTTAAAGAGTCTCTATTTATCATCATTATTTTTTTCTAATTGAGATGGGGGTCTTGCTCTGTTGCCCAGGCTAGAGTGCAGTGGTGCCATCTCAGCTGACAGCAACCTCTGCCTCCTGGGCTCAAGTGCTTCTCCCACCTCAGCCTCCCAAGTAGCTGGGACTACAGGTGTACACCACCAGGCCCAGCTAATTTTTTGTACTTTTGGTGGAGACAAAATGTACCAAAGGCATTTCTGTACATTTTGCCATATTTTCCAGGCTGGCCTTGAACCCTTGAGCTCAAGCCATACACCTGCCCTAGACTCCCAAAGTGCTGGAGTTATAGGCATGAGCTACCGTGCCGAGCCCTTAATTATGTGCTGTGGCTTAATATTAAAATAAAGAAAGGGAGGAGCCCAAGGGAGCACGTAGGCAGAAAGGGCTCCTTTGCCAACAACCTTGCTAGCACGGCATTCACTCCCTTGCCTGGCTGGCACTGCGTTCTTTAGATGAAGAACACGTTATGTGTAAATGGAAAACAAAAACAACATAGGAACACCCTGTCTCTACAAACACTTAAAACTTAGCTGGGTGTGGTGGCGAGCACCTGTGGTCCCAGCTGCTTGAGGCTGAAGTGGGAGGACCGCGTGAGCCCAGGTGGTCACAGCTGCAGTGAGCCAAGAGCTGTGATCATGATGAATTCCAACCCTGGTGACAGAGCAAGACCTTGTCTTAAAACAAAAAGCAACGAAAACCCAAAACGATGCACTCTTTAAGTTCTATCCTATAAATTTCAGTGCCTTCATTTGTAAAGGTACATAAAGGTGAAACTCAGGAGCTGCTTGGAATAATGTCGGCATACGCTTGACCTCAGCTCTGATCTGAAGCACATCCTTCTGTCTCACTGCTTGCCAAGACTAAGCTAAACTTCAAAAGTAAAAATACTCCCAAAAATGTTGTACATTTTCAACTATTCATATTGTACCTTAAGTTTCTCTTGTAGTGGAGGAAAAACACGGTGTCATTTAAAGTGATATGTAGCTTCAACGTGGGATGTAAGGTGATTCAGGTCCTTTGAGAAGACAAGCTTGCAACAACGGCATGAATAATGTTGGAATCAAAATCACAGAAACTAAACACCAAATACCGTAGGTTCAATCCATGTCTCTAACAAGTATCTGGATAACTAAACTTTCTGCTTTACTTGGGTGTGAAGATCATGAAATGTAGTTTATAATTATTTGGGCAGAGAAAATAGAGAATTTGGGTAGTTATGTAAAATTCAAGATTAAATACAAGCAGTATTATATAACAGAAATATAAACCGGTTATTACCTTCGGTAATTTAGATCAGGGGTTGGCAGGTCTGTGCACCAAATCTGGTCTGCTGTTCTTGTAAATAAAGTTTTATTGGTACACAACCATACGCACTTGCTATCGCCCATGGCAGAGGGCAGAGTTGAGTGGTTGTGAGAGACCTTATGGCCTGCAGGAACTAAAATACTATCTGGCACCTTGCAGGCAAAGTTTATGACCTGATTCGGGTAGCTACCTAAACTGTCCAATTCGCTCGTTCTAAAACAATCCAACAATATAGCACACTTGTCTGAAGATTTGAGAACACACATGCACCAGCCTAATAAGAAAAGTCCAATTCCAACCAGAGGACTACAAACTCTTCCCTTTTCCTTACAAAGAATTAAATGAATAAAATTGTGTGAGATTTTACTGGTATGTATCATATGTATGAGTCTTGATGTAAAGTTAAAAATGTATATTTATACAGATACATAATGTTACTTTTCCTTCCATGTTTAACTCATACACTGTTTTTGGACTTCTGGTTCACAAAATCTGCATTTCTGCACCATGATTTTGAAGGCAAAAACCCGACTGCTGGGCTAGTGGTCAATTCTGAGGCACCCAGCGCGTTCAGGAGGCAGCGTCCGGGAGCGTGTCCCTTACCTGGAGGGGTGTAGGCGTCCATGGAGGTCTGCACGACCAGGGACCTGCGTTTGGAAGGCATAGGCACCGCCATCTTCCGCTCTTTGTGTTTGGCCAGAGCCGCCTGGACAGCTTCCGTGTGGACGTCTGAAACGGAGAGAGCTCAGTCACTCAGTGCTCAGCTGAAGTCCCAGAGGCCAAGATGCACCCTCCTCTCTGTCCCCGCAGCACGGTTCATCCACCTTCTGAAACTCACCAACAGATGGGTGGGCGAGGAAAGAAAATCAGTGTTTACAATTCCAGTAAAGACATTAACATTATTCACAGACTTTTAATTATTCATTTTATTACTGCAGAATCCATATCCACAAGCAAACACTGGCTGTAAACTGTGCTGATATTTTTCTTTTTAGGGTGAATGGACCTTGATCTTTGGAGATTCTTCGTAGGTCACACGTTTGAGCCTCCAAATCCTTTCACTGTACCGCTGAGAGGCGTGTGCACGCCTCGCACCCCAACTCACACAGCCACGGTCGCAGCTCAGCTCAACACCAGCCATGGGCCAGGACTGTGTTGGCTATGGATAAGGTTTGGCTGTGTCCCCACCCAAATATCAACTTGAATTTTACGTCCCAGAATCCCCATGTGTTGTGGGAGGGACTTAGGGAGAGGTAATTGAATCACTGGGGCCTGACTTTCCTGTGCTATTCTTGTGATAGTGAATAAGTCTCATGAGATCTGATGGTTTATCAGGGGTTTCTGCTTTTGCTTCTACCTCGTTTTCTCTTGCTGCTGACATGTAAGAAGTGCCTTTCGCCTCCCGGCATGATTCTGAGGCCTCCCCAGCCATGCGGAACTGCAAGGCCAACTAAATCTTTTTCTTCCCAGTTTCGGGTATGTCTTATATCAGCGTGAAAATGGACTAACACAACCATTAAGACATTTTGTGGCTATTAACCCATTACATTAATTCCACACATTCACCGAATGCCTCTTCTGTAAGTCCCTATGGGCTGGGGACGCAGTGGTGATAAGGCAGACAGTCTCATGGCATCTCATGCAGGCCACTTGTTAAGGGATGAGACAGGTGACAGACGGAGTAGAGAATTAAAGCAGAGACAGACGCAGCAGCAACTCCAAACTGTGAAGCCAGGGAAGAACCTTAACACAGAATCAGAACAACAGGAATGAAGCATACCCGCTGTCAAGACGAGAATCTTCGAGACACAGGCAAAAACCCACTCAAAGGCCCTACACTGTGAGTGAGAACGGTGTTAGCAGAATTAAAACCACCACCACCAAAAATGGCCAGTGTTGAGTGAAGACGGGTCGGGGGAGTGGGTCCCCAGGACGGGGCAGTTTTCTCTGAAGCTGCGAGAATGATCCCACGGAAAGGGAATCGGACGTGGCTCTCCGGCTTAAACCCCCCGCGCTGCCACCTGAGACAGGACCCAGACCTGCCGCATCACGCCCACAAGCAGCTCATTGCACTGCTTGGTCTTGGTCAGCCTTTGTACACACTTCTCTCCCTAACTAGATAAAGAGCCTGGTCATCTGGCCACTATTTCTAATTCCCAGGTCAAAAACCACTAGGTGACTGACTTGGCTCATGGCCAAAAACTGAAGGGATCAATGAGGTGACAGTCCACTTACTTCCACAAATCGCTTTTTGTTTTGCATATTCTCCGTTTTAAAATTTTTGGATGTAATTTCAAATACACGGAAAAACTGCAAGACCAGCGTAGCGAATTCCCACGTAACTTACCAGGCTCAACTTAGGCCCAACTTCTTCTACCTTACATCACACTGCTTTCCCCCCTCCCCCATGAATTTTCTAAGTCAAATGAAAATAAATTTCAGATACTATGTCCTTCCATACCTAAATGTTTCAATGTATTTCCTCAACACAAGGATATGCTCTCACATTCATTTTCCTCAAGATCGGGAAATTTAACTGTCATATACAAAGTTCACTTTCAATGGTGTCAACTGTCTCCATAATTTTTTTACTTTGTCCTCCTATTTGAAGATCCAATCCAGGATCATGAATTGATTTGTCATGTGATTTTTACCCGTCCAGCATCCAAGTTTCTCAGGTTTTGTGTTTCCTGAAATTGGAAATGTTAAAGAATACAGGTCAGTTATTTTACAGCTTGTCCTTTATTTTGGTATCTTCCAGACAAGACTCAAGAGTATGCATTTTAGCAGGGACACCGCAGAAGTCTGTCCTGTGACAATGTTAACATCGGCAACTCAGTGAAGGTGGTGCTTACGTGCCTCCAAAGCAAAGATGCTACTTCTCACGTTGAAATTAAGATTTGGGAGGAGACACCCTGACACTATGTGCATATTCTGTTTTCCATCAATTCGTCACACTACTAGTTTTAGCATCCACTGATTTCCTGTCATTCCTTCTAAATTATTAGATCTTCCATATTCACTGAAAAATAATTATTCTATCTTTCAGCATTCATTTACCTATGTACATATGTACTCATGGAGTCTGGCTTGGTGGGCTATAATTCGTAGTTATAACGGTTTGTTTTGTTGCTTAACTGGTTCCAGATGTGACACCGGATTCCCCAGCCCTTGGACTAGGGCTCCTAGTGAAGAACGGTGTTTGGAAGCTAAGACTGGGCACCAGGTGCTGCTGGGCATTGCCGGCAAACAGAACACACAACACGCATGTACACGCATGTGCACCCACACCCATCCACAGGCACTTCTATCCCTGTCTACATCTGTCGGGAGACACCAGCTCATACTGGTACCTCCTGCCGCAACCCAATCCCACATGATCCATTCCAGGCTTTGGCCTTTTCTTATTTCTACCTCTCTTACCAAGAAACCTGGCTCCTGTAACACTCAATATATTCACTACTTTATTAAGCTTATTTGCTTAAGCCTGGAGATACAGAAATGCTTTCAGAATTGCTAATACCACTGTGAAAAACCTATCAAGTAGAGTTCAGTGTTCATTTGTAATAGTTTTTTCATTTTTTTTTTTTTTTGAGAGGGAGGGAGTACAAAGTATACACAGCGAAATGTTCAGACCTTAAGTACACTTGGTGCATTTCGATAAACGGAAATCTATTACCCTAATCAAACCTTTTGCCTCAAAGTTCCCACACGTCCCCTCCCAGTCAATCCTGGCCCTCAAGAGACAGCCACTGTTCATTCTGGAGGAGTGTTCTTGGCGCGCTTCCATCGCCCGAGACTCACATAGATTCTCCATCGTCACATGGACTCCACGGCGTGGTGTTCACTCTCGGCTCAATTCAAGGCTCCTGGAACTCATCCCTGTTGTGTTCTGGTTTCAGTATTTTGTACGTTTTTCCCGATGGGAACTAGGACAATGTATGAATATATCAGAATTTGCTCATGTTTCTCCAGATGAGATTTATGTTGTTCCCAGTTCTTGGCTATGACAATTTACTCTGGAGATAATGTGCATTCTTCTACAAGGACACACATTTTCATCTTTCCTTGGTGAACGTCTACAGCATACCTGCTGGGCCATATGGTAAGTGTACACATTAAAAAAAAACTGCCACACTGTTTGCAAAAGCGGCTGTGCCGTTTTAAGTCTCCATCAGTCTGAGATCCAGCCTGTCATCTCTTCACCAGCACCTGCTACTGTCCTCCCTCTCCACTCTTGTGAAGGGGAACCTCGTGGGTTTAAGTTGTACTCACCCAATGACTCCCTGGTGAGCACCTTTCACGGGCCACTGGGCATCTGTATACATCTGTTGCGAAGAGTCCATCTTGCATGCTTGCAAAATTCACACCATTTCTGGTTGTTTGTACATTTCCTAAAATGTTCTGAATAAGGCCCTGTGTTTTCTGTACATCAAGCATCTCCCTGCTTCCAAGTCTTTATGCCTTTTAGTTCTCCTGACTCACTTCACGGACGAGGGCCCCAGTGCGTGCCATGGGAACCTGAACCACGGAGAATGGCCATGCTCTCGACACCCCAGACTGTGGGCAGAGCTCCCCGGCTGCCACCACCGAGGAGGGGGGTCAGCTCTTGCTTTTCAGGAGTGGCCTTTATCAAATGGAGAAAGTTCCCTTCTGTTCCTGATGTGGTAGGAAATTCGTATAAGGACTATTAAATTTCAACAGATGTTTTCCAGTGTCCACCGAGAGGATAAAATAAATGGGTTTTCTGCTTTATTTTTTGCTAATGTGGTGATTTACATTGATTTTTCAATGATGAGCCAAATGTGCAACGCAAAACTACAGATCACGAGAACAAACTCTAAGTGTTCATGGTATTCTTATCCCTTTTACATATTTCTGGGTTTGATTTAGTAAGAATTTGTTAAAAGCTTCAGCATCTGTATGTCAACAAGAGTGAAAGGCGTGAGATTTTGCCTCGCATGCAAACTAACAAGGGAGCCAGCACCCAGCCCAATGCACTGACGGAGCCGGCACATTTCCGGGCCAGAAACAAAGGGCTTGTCACACACAGTGGGGCAGCAGGACCCACTCACCCCGTCGATACTCAGGATCACACACAGTGGGGCGGCAGGACCCACTCACCCCATCGATACTCAGGATCACACAGTGGGGCAGCAGGACCCACTCACCCCGTCGATACTCAGGATCACACACAGTGGGGCAGCAGGATCCACTCACCCTGACAATACTCAGGATCACACAGTGGGGCAGCAGGACCCACTCACCCCGTCGATACTCAGGATCACACACAGTGGGGCAGCAGGATCCACTCACCCTGACAATACTCAGGATCATACACAGTAGGGCGGCAGGACCCACTCACCCCAGCGATACTCAGGATCACACACAGTGGGGCGGCAGCACCCACTCACCCCGTCAATACTCAGGATCACACCATGGTCAGGGTAAAGAACTGTTTACATTCTTCTCTTCTGAGAAAATTTGTTTTTAGCAACCATGGCTCTCAAGGCACTCACTTGCACATTATACATAATACTGCTGTGGCCAAAGTCATGGTACCTTCCTACTCTTAAATAATTTATCAAGAGTCCTGAAAGGTGAGTATTTTAAAGAGAAAAGTGGTATGTGGGTTACCCCAGGCTAAGGAGTGAGTGAGCCGGACAATTCTTGCGAAAAATCTGAGAACAAGGTATCAGTGTGAGTCTGCTATCTCCACGAAGGAGTGAAATGGGTGCTAGGAAATTGAGGGAGCCTCGGAACGGGAATCTCACAACCTCAAATGGGGAGACCGGCAAATGGGAAAGCAGTCGCTCTGATGCACGGACGTTTCGGAGATTCATGTCCACTCCGTGCTGCATTTGAGCGACTTTTCTTCTTGTGACGTGGACCCGACAGGAGAGAGGTCCCACGTAGACACTCGGCATTTGTGAGGGTCTGGCACCGTGACTCACTGCTACAGATTTAACATGTTTATGCATAAATTACAATGGCTCAACTGTATAAAAACTGATAGCAGTTACAGATGAATTCCCTCAGTTCTCACTTGGACCACACTTCCTGTTTCTGCAAGAACATATGGCTTGGCTGGAAGACACGATGTTGACATTGAAAAGAAAAAGGACCTTGTATAAAGACGATGCAGAGGGTTCTTCTCAAAGGCCACTGGGACACACACTTTGTTGGTGACCAGCTGTCTACCAGCGCGGCAGCGAGAGACAGAGCTCCAGGCGTGAGCAGCCACAGCTCCCGTGACCCACACCAAGACCCCCAGGGTGACGACAGGCCAACCAGCAGCCTTGGAACAGACACTTCCTCCCCGAGAGACAACAAACAGTGATAACTGCAGGCATTTCTTTTTTTTTCTTTTTTTTTTGAGACTGAGTCTCGCTCTGTCGCCCAGGCTGGAGTGCTGTGGCCGGATCTCAGCTCACTGCAAGCTCCGCCTCCTGGGTTCCCGCCATTCTCCTGCCTCAGCCTCCCGAGTAGCTGGGACTACAGGCGCCGCCACCTCGCCCGGCTAGTTTTTTGTATTTTTTAGTAGAGATGGAATTTCACCGTGTTAGCCAGGATGGTCTCGATCTCCCGACCTCGTGATCCGCCCGTCTCGGCCTCCCAAAGTGCTGGGATTACAGGCTTGAGCCACTGCGCCCGGCCAACTGCAGGCATTTCTATGACTGGTCTGGAAGAAAGAAACCATTCACCTCCAACAAGGAACACGTCTTGTTTCAACTGAGGCGAATGAGAAGATTAAGGAAACAGCACAAAAGCCAGGCGGTTCTGTCACACACGGTCTATGCACACACGGATATGTACACGTATGTTATACACACACGGATACGTACACATATGTATGTGCACACATCTATGTATGTGTCCACATGTGTGGGTATAAAATATACCGTCTATGTCTCAATAACGGCATCGTCTAAATTCAGCCGGTAACCTCCTCAGGGCCAGGGCGGGAGCCTGGAAGCCCATCTCTGCAGCACCCTGGGCTCCCCAGCCCCTGCCTGTGGGCGGTGACTGGTGAAGCAAAAAACCGTCCCAGTCCTGTTCCTTCTACACCACATCCAGAACAGGCGCATACCCAGTGTAGAAAGCTCCTGTGGCCTGAACGGATCATTCAATTCTAATTCAGACTGACCTAATCTCTGCAATGCAGTCCTACAAACAGACTTTCCAAAAGTTACCAAACCACTACCTCAAACCTCATGCTTTCTCTGCTTCGAAAGAGGACATGGGACTGGCCACTATACGGCCACCAGAACACACATAGGATATTATCCTATTGCCCTTCAGTGCCCAGAAGAATCACATGGTCTCTCGTGCTAAAAACAAAACCACAACCACCGCAACCCAGCTTTTCACATTGCAGGGGGTTTTACAGCCTCTTTCTATGTCGTCTTCCTTTTTGCCCCAAACTGGATATTCTTTTTACTTTCTCCTTATTTCCTGAATATAATTTGATCAATTAAAGTGCTTGTGTTAGAAGCAACTTTACTTAAAAAGAATTGAAAGAACTACATCAAAATATTAAGAGTAGTCATTTCAGAACGACAAGAAAACAATATATCGTTTTTTGTTCATTCTTTTCAACATTTGCAAAGTTTTTTGCCTTCAGCATAGTCACTTTTGCAATCAGAGGTTACAGTGCTTGATGGAATGAGGCCATGAAGCACACACACCACCCAGTTTCTAACACAGAGCAATCGTTTGGGGAAGGATGGAGACACAGGAAAGGTTCATCTTAAAGTAACACAGGTGCTTTTTTCATAAAAGCAAAAGACATTTTTAAAAGTGTTTGCACCATACACAAGTCTGCTAAATTTGGTCAAAAAACAGAGAAAACAGTAACCGAAGAACACTTTAGCCCACAAGGAGACCAGCACACCCAGCTCGAGGCCACTCCAGACAAGGACGGAGAGTGGTTTCCTCACAGCTGACCCACAGGATGGGGTAACACGAGCAGGAGGGAAACACGGGGACCACAAAGACGTCAGACTGTGGACTGCACGGCAAGACACAGCAACACAAACTAGCCGAGTAATTAAAAACTATCGTAAAAAGATGTCCACATTCTATTTTAACCTGAAATCAGTGGCACGGTGACACTTCAACACATCTATAAACAGCACCCCTGCAGATTCCATCAGACTCTACACTGAACAATGTTAAGATGAGTAACAATAATAGGATAGCCTCCCCATTGTGTGATGGGGTCTTCTCAGCGCAGACCGTTAGAGCGTGCTGACCCATCATCAAAACACAGCGAACACGTGCAGAAAGGACAACCTGTCCAGGCGGGAAGATCAGCTTCTGAAGCACGCAGTGTAATTATGGCTGAAAGCATTTCCTGCAACACTGAGTGAAGTGTTCGAGTCAGAATCTACCTCCATGTGCTAAAGTTGTTGCTGTGTTTAATAATTCCCGTCCAACTCAAAATATCCAAGGCAGAAAGCAGCATCCAACCACGAACACCTAAAATACCGATTAAATGGACAGCACTTTGTGGAAAAACCTTTCCCAGCGTGACACCTAGAGGGGACAAGGAGGCAACCCATGCCACGATGGCCCCCCGGTTCCTCTCGCTGCTCCTCCTGCGTCCTCAGCACAGCCAGGTGCTTTGCTAGTGCCCTGCTGCAGAGAAAACACCCCACACAGCTACTGGGGAGGTCGGGGCTTCTCTTACGACATCCAGCTTAGAAGGCGGCATGTCCACTGGCCAGTGGCCCAAATCCCACAGGTGATGGGGGAGATCTGACCACAGGGTGCAGGATGGACCCATCTCCCGTGAGAGCCAACGCCAGCAGGTCACAGGGAGTCCTGTCCAGTCTGAGGCCTGGGTGCGAGGAAGGGGGCAGTGTTGGATGAACACACAGTGCTGGAAAGGGTATGAGCTGAGAACAAAGACGTTTACAAAGCTCTACATAAAACCCAGATGATTCTGAGAAGAGCTCATAAGATGAAGAACTTTTAGGAAAATATAACATGGGTAAACAGGTTGCTACAAAACAAATATTCCCTTGAAAACACAACATCCTTTTCACAAAATGAGCCGACAGATGAAATCCAGCACCTGTGCAGCATCAGAAATCCATGAAAGCATCTGATCAAGTGTCCTCCAAAGCCTTAATTACAAATGCCCTGAATACAGTTTTACCCAGCCAGGTCAACGAGACACCAGATGAGGCCACGAACTGGAAACCATGAAAAACAAACATCCCGGGTAAAGGTACCAGGCAGGATTACAGAGGAGTCAACAGATATGTGCACAGACGTCACAAGAGTAACAAGATTCGCTGGTCATGCTGGACACACAGTGTCATGGACTCCAGCAAATGCCTGAAATGCAAATGCTTAAAAAGATAGGAGAAAATCATCTGGAAACTCAGCAGTAAGGACAGAGGGCAGTGACTTTTTAGTATTTCTAAATATCTTTGAGGATGAGCACCGAAAGTGGTCAAGGATATTTCCCCCTATGGAGAGGCCGGGAAGTAACCTGTATACATGTGCCATGGTGGTTTGCTGCACTCATCAACCTGTCATCTACATTAGGCATTTCTCCTAATGCTATTCCTCCTCTAGCCCCCCAGTCCCCAACAGGCCCCAGTCGTCATGTTCCCCTGTGTCCATATGTTCTCATTGTTCAACTCCCATTTATGAGTGCAAACATGTGGTGTTTAGTTTTCCGTTCTTGTATTAGTTGGCTGAGAATGATGGCTTCCTGCTTCATCCATGTCCCTGAAAAGGACATGAACTCATCCTTTTTTATGGCTGCATAGTATTCCATGGTGTATATATGCCATATTTTCTTTATCCAGTCTATCATTGATGGGCATTTGGGTTGGTTTCAAGTCTTTGCTATTGTGAACAGTGCCGTGATAAATATACATGTGCATAAATATACATGTATATAAATATACATGTCTTTATAGTAGCATGATTTATAATCCTCTGGGTATATACCCAGTAATGGGATTGCTGGGTCAAATGGTATTTCTGGTTCTAGATCCTTGAGGAATTGCCACACTGTCTTCCACAATGGTTGAACTAGTTTGCAGTCCCACCAATGGCGTTTCTCCACATCCTCTCCAGCATCTGTTGTTTCCTGACTTTTTAGTGATCACCACTCTAACTGGCATGAGACGGTATCTCATTGGGGTTTTAATTTGCATTTCTCTAACAACATATGTTTATTGGCCGCATGTTTTTTGAGAAGTGGCTGTTCATATCCTTCATCAACTTCTTGATGGGGTTTTCTTCTTGTAAATGTGTTTAAGTTCTTTGTAGATTCTGGATATTAGCCCTTTGTCAGACGGATGGATTGCAAAAACTTTTTCCCATTTTGTAGGTTGCCTATTAACTCTGATGGTAGTTTCCTTTGCCGTGCAGAAGCGCTTTAGTTTAGATCCCATTTGTAAATTTTGGCTTTTGTTGTCGTTGCTTTTGGTGTTTTAGTCATGAAGTCTTTGGCCATGCCTTTGTCCTGAATGGTATTGCCTAGGTTTTCTTCGAGGGTTTTTATGGTTTTAGGTCTTATGTTTAAGTCTTTAATCCAACTTGAGTTTATTTTTGTTTAAGGTGTACAGAAGGTGTCAAGTTTCAGTTTCTGCATATGGCTAGCCTGTTTTCCCAACAGCATTTATTAAATAGGGAATCCTTTCCCCATTGCTTTTGTCAGCTTTGTCAAAGATCAGATAGTTATAGATGTGTGGTGTTATTTCTGAGGCGTCTCTTCTCTTTCATTGGTCTAAATATCTGTTTTGGTACCAGTACGAAAGCATTTTGCATTTCAGTATCATGCTGTTTTGGTTACTGTAGCCTTGTCAGTATACTTTGAAGTCAGGTAGCATGAGGCCTCCAGCTTTGTTCTTTTTGCTTAGGATTGTCTTGGCTATGCGGGCTTTTTTTTTGGTTCCATATGAAATTTAAAGTAGTTTTTCCCAATTCTGTGAAGAAAATCAACGGTAGCTCGATGGGGATAGCATTGAATCTATAAATAACCTTGGGCAGTGTGGCCATTTTCATATTGATTCTTCCTATCCATGAGCACGGCATGTTTTTCCATTTGTTTACGTCCTCTCATGTCCTTGAGCAGTGTTTTGTAGTTCTCCTTAAAGAAGTCCTTCACATCTCTTGTAAGTTGGATTCCTAGGTATTTTATTCTTTGAAGCAATTCTGAATGGGAGTTCACTCATGTTTTGGCTCTCTGTTGTTGGTGTATAGGAATGCTTGTGATTTTTGCACATTGATTTTTGTATCCTGAGACTTTGCTGAAGTTGCTTATCACCTTAAGGAGATTTTAGGCTGAGACGATGGGGTTTTCTAAATATAAAATCATGTCATCTCTAAACAGAAACAGTTTGACTTCCTCTCTTCCTATCTGAATACCCTTTCTTTCTCTTGCCTGACTACCATGGCCAGAATTTCCAATACTACCTTGAAAAGGAGTGGTGAGAGAGGGCATCCTTGTCTTGCGCCAGTTTTCAAAGGGAATGCTTCCAGTTTTTGCCCATTCAGTATGATACGGACATCAAGGTCACCCTGATTTCCTCTCATGTTCCTCCTTGTTAACCCAACATTCAGGTCTTTACTGCTATTATCTTGTGACCATTTCTCAAATCTTACCGATACTGAATTTTTTTTTTGTTTTTGTTTTTTTGGAGACACAGTCTCACACTCTGTCGCCCAGGCTAGAGTGCAGTGGTGTGATCTCGAGTCACTGCAACCTCTGCCTCCTGGGTTCAAAGAGATTCTCATGCCTCAGCCTCTGGAGTAGCTGGAATTACAGGCATGAGCCACCACACGCCCGGCTAATTTTCTACTTTCCGTAGACATGAGGTTTTGCCATATTGGCCAGACTGGTCTCAAACTCCTGACCTCAGGTGATCAACCTGCCTCGGTCTCCAAAAGTGCTGGAATTACAGGCATGAGCCACAGCGCCCAGCCCTGACAGGTATCTCTTAAGTACACATCAGTTTCAGGCATTCAGGAATGTTCGGACTCCCCCACTTTCAAGCCCAGACTCCATGCTGCTGCTAACGTGATCTTCAAGCCCTGACTGGCCCTTTGCCTAAAATCTTCAAGTGATTCCCCCATCATCTTCAGGACGAAGTCCAAATTCCCAAGCATGATGCTCAAGATGCTATAACCGGCCCCTCCTACCTGACTTCTTGCCCTTCCCCAAACGTGTCATGCTCCCTCATCTTCCTTCAATATACAGAAGCCAGGCAATATTTCAGGTGCTTGGCCTACACAAATGAACAAAAACAGAGATCCTGGCCTGTGTGGACCTCGTATTCTTATGGGAGAAGGTGAGAGGTAGGGAGGTGGATGGTGGAAGAATGGCTGAGTAATTGGGTAAATGGATGAGATGTCTGATGATGGATGGATGATGGATGGATGGTGGACATAAATGGGTGATTGATAGGTAAGTAGATGATTGGTGAATGCGTAGACAGAGAGGTTGATAAATGGATGACTGACAGGTAGATAAATAACGAATACACAGATATGCAGACAGATGGACAGAATGTCGTGTGGTTATAACGGCAGTGGAGACATGAGTCAGGATGGGGAATGGGAGGGATTGTGTATGAAAAGGTGCCGTATTTCACAATTTTACAGAAACAGCAGAAATGAACCATACTTCTCACGTTGGGTCTGGCTTCCCCTCCAGAGCAGAGCCTGCAGTCTCTGAGCTGAAGCGTTGGTCTACTCCACCCACCGTCCCACTCTCAGCCACCCCCTCTGCCGTGTGCCTCTCTCACCGACGCCTTCCTGCCTTTGAAGGGGTGAGGTAAGGTGCACAGGTGAACAGAAAACACGCCCGAAGCCAAGAGATCACCATCTCCTGCTACACCCACCTCTCTCAGGCTTTTATCGAGAGAGGAGAGTGTGAGACAACCACAACCCGCCACACTTATCTCGTGGAGTAGCTGGGATTGTGAAGATGGCACGATCCGAAGGTAAACACAGGGTTTATCAACCCCGCTGCAGCATCGTGGAGAGAGAACGTAGGAAACAGATGCAATGGTGACTGATGTGGATCTTCCTCTCCTGTGTGGTAAGATGTTAGGCCAAAGCTGGGCTTGCATCCTCCTGCGAGGAGCGGCCCCGTGTGATCGTCAGCCATCGGGCAGCCTCCCTGAATTTGTTTCCTCATCTATAAAATGGAAGACAGACCCCCAATGGCTTCCGTGAGAACTGAAGCGATGTGAACTCACGCCTGCGAGCACGTCTGGGTGTGTTGTGTGTTCACAGACAGGGCGCCCGCACAGCAGCACTGACACACGGTGAGGGAAGCGTTCACCGCAGGCTGACAGCACGTGGGCACCTCCACACTCCCGAACTTGACAGGGGCCTCCGAGACACCCACGTGAGTAAGAGAAGGTCTCAATATGTGTCAGGGCTTAAGACCACTGTGAAATAACGGAGGTTGGATTTGGGAGCAAAACCTCCTTCGTTCCACCCGCCCCCCCCCCGTTTTCCTGGGGTCAAAGCCTCCTTAGAGAAGGCAGCATGGGCACCGTGGAGGCGGCACCGGCTTTTCATTCAGGCTCTCAGGTGTGTCCTTCTCGTTTGCACGGGTGACACTCCCCGAGGCCATAAAATCTCTCCAGAAAGAAGAGCAGAGCCAGGAGGCCAGACGGCGACTGAGGAGGATGCAGAAGTGGCTCATCACATGAGCCTGTGTGGACGGAGAGATTCGTTACAGCACAGCTGAGACTCACAGCCTTTCCTCCACCACCGGGTGAGTTCCGTCATCCCTTAGACTCCGTTTTTTCTTCTGACACAGGAGACAACAGCCACAACTTCACCTGCTTATCATGGAAGCTCCATGTGAGAACGACGTCAGAACGCCGGTGAAGGGCATTTGATAAACAAAGGGATTCACGCGTTGGGTCCATCACCAGCGACCCACCGCTGCCCTCACCGTGGCCCTGGGAACTACACAAGAATTCACAGGTAATAACCTACATGTTGGAAAAAACTCTTTCAGAGTAATTCAGACATCAATCACAGCCAGAGTTTTTGTTTCTGTGATGGAGTTTTGCCCTGTCTCCCAGATTGGGGTACAGTAGTGTGATCTCGGCTCACTGCAACCTCCACCTCCCAGGTTCAAGCACTTCTCCTGCCTCAGCCTGCTGAGTAGCTGGAACTACAGGTGCCCACCACCATGCCCAACAGCCTGAGTTTTCTGTTACTAAATTAATGAAATTTCAGCTGGCTAAGCCCAAGTGGCAGTGGCAACTCAGTCTCCAGACAGCCCTGTGCAGATGACATCATAAAACACGGAGGAAAAACAAACAGGAAACACATGACAATGTGTGGTTTTCATTTCTGGTTAGAAAAATAGACCTGGAAAACAAATCACTGAGGGTAAGGAGAAGAAAAAACTTGCTAGCAACCACAATTAAAAAGTTATTTAACAGTGATGCCTAAAAATGAGAAAAATTTGGCACGAGATTATAATCTTTTCAATTAGTGTGAAATTCTGAATAGTAGACAACGTGGGCTTGTAAACCACGTGAACAGCTATGTACCAGACACTGGGGTCTCCCAGCAGGGTGTGTCTGCACAGAAAGCTGGAGGCCCACACCCACCGTGCTTCTGCCTCGCCCAGTGGCTGGGCACAGATGGACGTATTGTCACACCCCACCCCGCGCTTACCTGACCGATAGCGCTCATCTCGTGACCCTGAAGACCTTCGGCGGTGGTAGCGAGAGGCAGAGGAAGGAGTGACAGGAGCCCGGCGTTCTTGTGGCAAAGCTTGGTCCACCCCTGGATTTCAGGGAAGAGGAAAGAGGGAATAGAGAAGAGTGAGGCATGGCTGTGCTCAGCAGACTCCAGCAAATCATTCCCTCCATCCCCGCAGCAAAGCCAGAGCTACCCACGGGACTGGGCATGGCGGCACCTCAGAGCCCACAGGCAGGAGGGCCAGGACTGCGGGGGAAGCTCTCCCACAGCCGGGGAGACCCCTCCTGCCTGGACGCCACCACGGCCCCTCTCACAGCACAAGGGTCCACTGACAGGCAGGCAGAGACACAAACTCAGCCACAGGTAGCAACTGAATTCCTGGGAGTTAGAGAAACAGGGCCCAAGACACAGACTCAAGTTACGACCTTTCATGTTGTAAATATACAGAATGGGCTGTATTAGTTCTTAAGAAAATTTAAAACTTAATTATTGAAGCAATTTTTAAAATAAATCTTACAGGATAATTTAACAGTACAATTCAGGTAACCAGGACATACCACGAACGTCCAGCTTTGCTCATTCCAGATTACTCTCTGGAAACTCACTCCATCTGATGCCAAGTGGTTTAACAGATTATATTCGACTATGAATTACAATTATTTGATGAATTACCAAAAAACATTAATGTGGTCGGATAAAAACGATTTAATAGTATTGGTCAAAACACTGATGTGAATCCACCTGTCACGGTATTGGTTATACTTGGGTAATAACAGGGTGGCAAGGAACACTACTAGACGAAACTAAGCCCCCAAAGGAAGGACATCATCATCACGGTTCCACGAAGAACTGCTCTGATACCACGCGAAAAACGGCATCCCCACAGTTCCGTGAACGGCTCTGATACCACGGGAAGGACATCATCCTCACATTCCGTGAAGAACTGCTCTGAGTCCACGGGGAGGACGTCATCGTCACAGTCCTGTGAAGAACTGCTCTGAGAATGAGCACCAATCACTAACAGATGCTTCTTCAGAAATGGATCAGTAATATTTGATTGAAAATAAACTAGAAATAAAGCTTTAAGTTAACAAAAGAAATATTTAGTCCCTGGTTTTCCACTATGGGCTCTTATGACAGCTGTCGAGTCTGAATCTGTGGGCTTCGTGTTCCTCTCACTCCGGTGGTCTCTGCACGCCAGCTTTTCATGGTGTGTGTGCAGACCCTACGTATCAGGCTGGCGAGTTCAGAACTAAATGAAGCACAGCTCCACACCCCGTCACCGCTCCCCCACCCTGTCATTTGGTTAAGTCTCCTGTGCTCTTCTTTCAGCAGCATCCAAATGCTGCTACCAATCTCTTGCAATCATCATCTACAAATGATCCTTTAAAAATGATCTTCAATTACCTTTTTATCAAATAGAAGCATTTTAGGATTTAGGAAATCAGAGTGTTATCAAGTCTCACATGAAAAATAGTAGTTACCTGGCACTTACGTTCATAAACACGGACTTACCACACAACTTCCTGAATTGTCCTTTAGACACCACCCCTTACACCACTGTGGTCGGTCATCACGTCTGGGTCTGCAGTGTGCTATAAATACCGTCCTATCTTATGCTTTTCAATGATCCTGGAGTTAATACTTTTTATCTATTTTCCATTATCCTGGCTTTCGATGTACCTATTGCCAACCCTTTCACAGTTCTTCCGCAGAACTGAAAAACTCTCTCCCACACTTTCTTGCCCACGATCAAACACTGACAACCTGGTGAGAATCTGATTTTCCTGGCAATTCTCTTGGAGCCCCACCCTGATCCCCAACGTGCTACCGTCACTGGGCCGTGCCTTTCTTCCCGCTGGCCGTGCTGCTCACTATGTTGGTCACTCGTTCTCAGCCCCTCGACGCCCCTCGACGCCCCTCCTCTCCCATCCTAAAGGAGCACTTCAATTGCTTCAGAAAGGGCGGATGAGAAGGAACACTTGGGGGCCCCACGTGTCCGAAAGCGCTTTTCTCTCTACCCCAGTGAGACTGGGTCTTTCTCCTAGATATGGGCTTCAAGGTGAAAGTTAATTCTTTTCATTGCCTTTCATTTCTATTATTGGCGAGAAGTTAAACGTCATTCTGACACTACAATCTTCATGTAATATCCATTCCTTTCTCTTCTTTGATAATCTTTTTTTCATTCCCACTGGAGGATCTTCAAGCCAGGTTGTAATACCCATTCCTTTCTTTCCTCCCTCGATAATTTTTTTGCTGCATGCCAGGTTTTTCTTCTCATGGGGGCACACGACCAAATCTCTCCCCCAGGAGGGCTTCATCGGGGCTGTTTCATTTGCCTGAAGAGTCCTCTCCTCTCCTGTTTCATAACCAAACACAGGCACGTTCATCCCTCTGGGCTGGGCTGTTTCCTCCACGTGTGCTCTGACCTGGGGCCTGTTTTCAGTACCACCCCCAAATCTGGAGCCTCCCCGGTTTAATTTCTCCAGATAACACACATGGCGGGCGGGGGAAGGGGGGGGAGAGGTGGCCGCCTGCTTCCTGGACACCGTTCTCTGGGTTCCACATGTACAGCACCCATGGCTGTCCCCCTTGTCTGCATCTTGGCTTTCTCCATTTTGCTAAATGATGAACCACAAATTCCTCTACTTGACTTCTCTTGTGCTGTGGACTTACAGTCACTGACATCTAAGCACAGTTTGGAGAAACAGAGATAAATGCACACTTCCAAGTTGCCAAGTGTAACCAGTGGCCGGACGTTTTTAATGCTTCACCTTCAATCTCAATACCGCACCTATCCAGTCCATGCAAACACGCTTCTTGGGATCACCTCCAACCCTAATCTCCTCTTGGTGCCCACGGATGACGGTGTACGGAGTTCTAGGCTGCTGCTCGGCTTCTCACATGCCTTATGTGTCTGATCTCAGAAAGCTACTTTTGCACACTAACCTTGTGAATATCTCCTCTCTCATAGGTGGAAATGCACAGTTTGCAACAAAAGTTTGAAAACAAATGAATAAAACGGAAGACTAGCTTCTACAGGTTGCAATAAGACAGCAAAAGAAACAAGTATGAACAAGCACGTTTCCTTCATTCATTTTCCTCTGACGTCATCCCAAACGAGGCTGCAGGTGGCTTACTGGTGTGTTCTGGGAAGAAGAAAGCCACAACTGAATAGGCGTCGCTCAACTGGATTCCAGCCTGTGACCGCACAGGACCCAGGGGCAGCAGAGGGGGCGTCCCCACTGCCCCCATCACAGGGAAACCAAGCACGGCTGCTGGAACAGACGCCTCTTGGTAGCACGAACACAAATGATCACGAAGATGCACGACCACAGCATGGTGCTCTGCGCTGCCGAGAGCTCACGTTCATAGTCACCTTCGGTTTGGGGAACTGTGGTTGAAAACCAGCTCTCAGGCGTGTCACGAAGACTGGAAGCCTCTTGACAGAAGGCGCGGTCAGGGGAGAGAGGCCGGCGTGGTCCCTGGGAAGGGGGCGGCCGCCAACACCACAGCGGCCTCCACAGGCTGGGGGCCCGGCAACGTGGGCACGATGCAGTTACTCAGGATGTTAAATGCACTAGAAAAACGTCTACTGCATTTCTAAACTTCTCAATTTCCACCGACTTCTAAATTCAGATAAATACACTGAAAATCTTGATTTTCAACATATTTTTAAAAGAAATCATCACGAATGTGTGGAGAAAAACTTAAATTTTAAAAGTATGTAGGATTTAAGATGAGAAGGCCTTGCTCCAAATTCCCATCTTATTCTCAACTAATCCCCTGTCCCAGCATGCTGGGGGTGTAGATATATCCAAATTCCCGTCTTATTCTCACTCATCCCATGTCCGGGAGTGCTGGAGCTGCAGACACATCTGAATTCCCATCTTATTCTCACTCATCCCATGTCCGGGAGTGCTGGAGCTGCAGACGCATCCGTCTCTATGGCTGACCTCAGCTCCGGGAGAGAGAGGGAGAGAGGGAGAGAGGGAGAGAGGGAGAGAGGAAGAGAGGGAGAGAGNTTTTATCCCTCGCCCTCCTCCCACTCTTCCCCGCAAGTCCCCAATGTCCATTGTATCATTCTTATGCCGTTGCATCCTCACAACTTAGCTCCCACATATCAGTGAGAACATATGATGTTTGGTTTTCCATTCCTGAGTTCAAATACCTGTTTGCAACCCTGCTGTCAGGAGATTTGGACATCTACTTAGGAGTGGAATTACTGGGTCATATGGTAGTTTCATGTTGACTTTTTGAGGAACTGCCAAACTTTTCCACATTATACATTATACATTCCATGGGTCACTGCATTATACATTCCCATGAGCAATACGTGAGGGTTCCCGTTCCTTCACATCTCCAACACTGGCTATTTTCCATTTGTTTGATAACAGCATCCTAACGAGTGCAAAATGATATCTCATTGTGGTTTTGATTTGCATTTCCCTAATGACTAATGATGTTAAACATCTTCTCATGTGTAGATGCTGGAAGTGGGGACACTGTGACAGGACAGCAGCCTTGGCATTGCCTTAGCAGCAGCCTAGGATGGGTGCCAGGGAGCACGAATGAGGGTGAGGAGGGAGAGGAAGGGGGAGAGAGAAAGAGAGAAGAGAGATTGGGAGAGAGAAGAGAGAGGTGGAAAGCGAAAGATGGGTAGAGAGAGATGGGGGAGAAACAGAGGAGGCTGGGAGGGAGAGGAGGATGGAGAGAGCAGAGAGAGAGAAAGAGAGTTAGGGAAAGGGGCAAGAGATTACAAGAGAGACAGAGAAGCCAGAGAGGCAGAGAGGGAGAAAGGGAGAGAGGAAGAGAGGGAGAAAGGGAGAGAGGGGGAGAGAGAGGGAGAGAGAGGGAGAGAGAGGGAGAGAGAGGGAGAGAGGGAAGAGGGGGGAGGAGGAGGGCCAACAGGCTTCTCCTGGCCTCTTTCCCGGGCACCCAAGGGCAAGCACGCCGGCCTCCACAGGAGCGTCCTGCACGAGAAGCCTGCCCTGGGCCCTTCGTGGAACTGCAGGGGACTTTTCTGTATTTCAGGTCTGTCCCAAAGCAGTTTCTGAATTCTCTCCAGGCCTCCATTACATGCTCTTGTTCATATCACAGAACTTGTTTTTTAAAATAAGTGCAATCAAGGACTTTGCCAGAAAGCAAACAAGACAACTGTTGTAAACACACAGGTAAGAAATTTAGTAATTTTCTTTGTATTTACTCAGATGGGAACACCATACAATGGAAAGACTGAAATTCCATCCTAAGCACCTGACACCTGCCCGCCCCAACCCTGTGAATTCTCACACTGTCCTTTGTTCTTGTTTTTTTAGATGGAGTCTTGCTCTGTCGCCAGGCTGGAGGGCAATGGCGCAATCTCAGCTCACTGCAACCTCCGCCTCCCAGGTTCAAGAGATTCTCCTCCCTCAGCCTCCCGAGGAGCTGGGATTACAGGCACCCATCACCATGCCGGGCTAATTTTTGTGTTTTTTAGTAGAGATGGGGTTTTACCATGTTGGCCAGGCTGAGCTTAAACTCCTGACCTCGTGGTCTGCCCGCCTCAGCCTCCCAAAGTGCTGGAATTACAGGCAAGAGCCACTGCACCCAGCCCCACGCTGTCCTCCTTTCTATCCATCTTTCATGAACCCAAATCTTTGCCGCAAATCACTATACATTTCCTTAACAACCCTTTTCCTGTTATACTAGTTTAACTCGGTTAGGGACTCAAGCATTGGAAACTGCCAGTGATCCGGGGTCAGGAGAGTCTGACATCTGTATCTCATCCGCCAGCCTGAGCCCCGGTCCACACTCGCTGGATAAGATTCATCCGCCAGCCTGAGCGCCGGTCCACACTCGCTGGATGAGATGCCAATCTCAATCAGGGCCGGGGTTTACACGTTTCCGCACTTTGCTTACACCTCGGATTTTTCACAAAACCCACATGCGCAGCTCCAAAGTGGGTGCTACCCTCCCCACTGGAGACACACCGCACGGCGTGGGCTCAGCTGCACTCCCTCCCCTAGTGTCTGACATCTGGGAGGAGGAACGCGATTCACTAAATATTGCTAAAAAGACCAGGAAACAAATGCACGGATCAAACCGACAGCTGCGTGTGACAGAACACGTCTCCAGCAGCTGAGCGTGGTACCGTCGGAACACAGCTGACCTGGAACACAGGTGGCTCCACCTCCCACTGCAGCAACTCGGTCTAGAAGGATTCATGCTGTCACAGGCAGTGCAATCTGGACACCCACGTTTCCCCTCCTCTGGGATTGAAGTTTAAAGATCCTCACCTTGTGAGCTGCCACATGGCCTCACCACTAAGTGGAGGCCACCAGCCAGGGACAGGCCCCCGGGACCTTCAGCCCAGGTGAGGAGGCGGTCCCTGCCCCAGTACTTGCCGTGGGGGAAGGGCTACCCTGGGGTCACCGGACTGTAACTCTCATAGCAGAACCCGCTGTGCACCTGCCCTGGGAAAGCACAGCTCTGCTGACACCAAGAATCAGAACCACCAACGGCCGTCCCAGGCAAACAGGCTGGGGTCAGCCAGCCACGTCTTCTAAAGACACAAGACAAAACAAAACAACATTTACGTACTTAAATATAGGAAAGTTTCTCATTCCATATGTAACCGAAGTGCCAGATTCACAAACGCCGACTCTGGGACACCTCCTCTCTCAGGACTGTCAAAGCCCAGTGGGACAATCTGCAACAGGACCTCAAACGAGGCCCTCTCCATGGGGACAGGGCAAGGCAGTCGCTGCAAGCAACAGCACTCAGGCCAGAGCAGCTGTTCTCATGAGAACAGGTGATCCCATTATAGGATCAAACACTGGGATGCGAGCCAAGTCCCGAAAAGATAATTCCATGGACTGGACGGTGCTGAGGTATATGTTTACCCACTGTCATTCTGATCATTAGGTAGCACTTACATGTTACCATCTGCCATTTAAATTTATCCAAATCAAGAATAAAAACTGTGGCCCAGATAGATGCCTGAGGCAGTGGAAGTTCTGCGGTGCCTGTTTAGGGCGTCACGTGGGTCTGAGTGTCGTGTGGGCATGGTGGCGTCTGCCCTCAGGGACACTGCACATCCATCCTCGTACCACGGTGGGGACTGTGTTGGGGAGAAGCAAGCACCGCCCCGCCCTGGCCCGCCCCCATGGGCAGACTCAGCCCCTCTGTGCCGCACCCCGGAATCCATTCAGCAAATACCTGCCCAATGTCCACTTTCCGTGAGCAGGTGGCCGGGGCCTCAGGGTGGAGACTGAGCATTTAGTAACCACTGCCCAACTACGACTGTGGTATTTCAGGGACAGGACAACATGGAGAT
Source organism: Theropithecus gelada (assembly GCF_003255815.1). NCBI lineage: Eukaryota > Metazoa > Chordata > Mammalia > Primates > Cercopithecidae > Theropithecus > Theropithecus gelada. The sequence continues at coordinate 387,827 of NC_037677.1, forward strand.
GGGAATCTGGATGGTCTAGACTGAGGGATCAGGGGAGAAATCCAAACTGAGCTTTAAACACTGCCTGGACATGGCTAAGGGCACGGCCTGAGCAGAGTTCCTCATGTGGACAGCCGCATGGCCATCGGGAGCCCTGGCAGCAAACTGAGATAAATCCGGGTTTGTGATCAGAGTCAACAGCTGAACAGCACAGCGCGAGCCTGCAGGCCAGGGAAGCCATCAAGGCCTCCGGTGGAAACTGTGTGGGGCTTCACGCACTGATCCAGGAGGCCTCTTCCCTGGGGAGGCTGCTCACGCGACCCCACAGTGGAAACTGTGCGGCACAGACTGACCCCCTCAGAGTCCTTGTAACTTGCACCTGGGCATCAAGCTGTCCGGCTGTTGAAGGAAAAGCAAGCTGGGCTTGGAGAGGAATACTGGATCTTCGTAAATCACTCAGTACCAAGAAACATTTCATGGACAATCAGGTAAGAAGTTGAGAAAGAGGAGTTGTATCTGAACAAGGAAGGCTCCACTATTTATAGCCACACCGAAGTTTTACTCTCAATCTCCAGGGCCTGCATCATAAAAAGCAGTGAGGCCTTGTTATCCCAGTCGACGATGTTATTAAGATATCCCTGAAGAGGGTGCCAGGCAGTGGATTCCATTTCCTCTGTTTGCAAGTTTGACTGGGCTTAGAGACTGATGAGGGCTGGGTTTGAACCACAGAAGGGTGAGTGCCAAGTGGGCAGCTTCCCTAAGCCACGTCTTCTCCCTGAAGATGATCTTCCGGGCACTCTCTCTGACCTGCCCTTCACTGCACATACAAGTCACGTATCTTCCTGGCTCCTGGCACTCTCTTCCTCAGCTAGATCCAGGCAGCTGCTCAGCACCACACTCGCTTCTGAATCTCGACCGGAGGCCCTGAGAGACGCTGCCCTCCTGAGCAGCTGGGATGTGCCTGGCTGGCCCAGGGAACGGAACCCCCATTGGAACTCATAATTCTGCATCCCAAACATCCTAGAAACACTTAGTTTCTGGACACAGGAATGTAAATGTTAAGAAAAAAGGGTAGAAGTTAATCAGAACACAAACCCCTTACAGGCAAAAGTGTGCAGCAGGCACAGGGGAACAAAAAGACGATCCTGCAACAAAGGAAGTCACGTCCCATGGGGCCAACCAAGAAAGCAGCCAAAGCAGCCTCAGCTTTGGAAACATCTGCGTTCCTCACTGCTTCCCAGGACAGGAGCACACGGTGCACGCTCACACAACACCAGCAGCGTCTCCAAATGAAGGTTGGCAGGGAAACGCAGCCTCGCTGGGGCCCCAGCACCCCTGTCCTAACTGCCCCCCCATCCCGAGTGCCCCCGTGTCCTGAGTACCCCCCCCCCTGCCTGAGTCCAGTGTCTGGGCCTGAATCAGGCGGCCCAGGCGGTCCCTCCTCCTGTTTTCCTCACATTTCCGGCAGATGAATTCAGAAACGGACCTTGTAGCTAACACCCAACGCTGTCATCATCAGCTCTGCCACTTTCTCCTGAGGGCACGAGGGCATCAAGCCAGGGGCCTGGAGAGGAGGAATGCGGTGGAGGCCAGGAGATGACGCGGGGTGTCCTCTTCTGAGACCCCGATGGCCAATTGTAATAATAAAGTTTACCTCTATGACTTGATTTTACCAATTTTTTTAACAGGGTCTCGCTGTGTCCCCCAGGCTGGAATATGGTGGCACAATCACAGCTCACTGCAGCCTCGACTTCTTGGATTCAAGCAATCCTCCCGCTTCAGCCTCCCAAATAGCTGGGATCACAGGCACGCACCATCATACCTAATTTTTTCTTTTGTAGAGATCGGGACTCCCTTTGTTGCCCAGGCTGGTCTCAAGCAATCCCCTGCCTCGCCTCCCAAAGTGCTGGGATCACAGACGTGAGCCACCACACCCGGCCTTGTGATTTTAAAACACATTTTGAAGTGTAACCCTGAACATGAACCTGAAACTTCAACCTACATATGATTTTTTTCATCCTGTTGGAAAATGCATTGAACTTCCCCTTTTGCCTCATGACATTCCTATATTCACAATACCGTCCACCAAAGTAATTTAGACCTTTGAACAGAATCTTTACCTCTAAGAATATACTCTATGATTAACTGGTTTTTCTATTTCAAAAACCCTTACTTTGCTCTTCAGAGATGGAAATCTCAAAATCACACCCTCTAGCTGATCTCAGAGGCCAAGACTCATCAGCTCATCCTGTAATCGGGTCTCTGGCTATAAGACCAACGTCTGTAGAAGACCGGTGGCTTTCAGAAAAGTTGTATCATCTGTCATGCATTCTTCTTACGTGCTAAGTGGTGCCCCGCTGAGAAAGTGGAATTGTAAAAGCAACATTCTACTTCAACAGGGAACGCAGAACGGGGCCCTGACTCACAGGGACAGAACCGGTCTCTGGCGAGCTCTGGACCCGCGGAGCGACCTGGCTCACTGGAGAACGGGCACCTCAGGCCCCCGGGCCACGCCCTACACGTCTGTACAGGATGGCACTTGGCAGGTGGCCCCTTTTCTAACGTGTACCCTGCTGTGGGGCTGGCTCTCAGCAAAGCAGCGCTCACCGAAACGAAAGTAAAACAGAGGCCGGTTCCCTGCGGTGCTGGCCACCCGCTCCCGGGCCGCGGCTTCTCGGACGTCGCACACCCCGATGTGGGCAGAGCGGAATGTTCTCCTCGGCGCTCCTTCACTGTGCTGCAGTCTACACCGAACCACGGCAGCTCCATTCGCTGCTGTAACAAGTTGAAAAAAAACTAATTAATTCAAACTTTAGTTTTTTTTAAATTTGTTACAGCGCTGAGCAGAGCTGCCGACCCCATGCAGGACAGCACACAGACCACCAAGGGGACCACAGGGCGCGGCCACCCTCCGCGCCCGGCCAAGGTCACTGCGGGAGGCACAGTGCGCTGGAGAACCGTCCTGGGAAGCGAGGAACCGCTTCTGTTTCACTTTTGTTTGGCAAGGCACAAAAGTTAAAACCAACAGCGTCCACGGCCTACAGTCAGCCCCCCACCTTCCTGTAGGACGTGAGGGCACCTGCAGAGGAGAACTCACAGGGACAGGGCTGGGGCAGTTATCGCCATGTGGCTCTGTGAGAAGAGAATGAGGGAGGGGGCGCAGGCCATCGGAGGATCTGCCCAGCACCGCCCTGAAGCCTCTCGCCCCAGCGTTCCAGCCCAGCCCCTCTGCTTCTCTTCTCTTGGGTTCCTCGGCATCTCTCCCTGACTTAAGCCTCTGCTAAGCAAGGTCCACACAAACACGTTCACTGTTACATCACTGTCTCAAAAATCAAGGTAAGGAAAACACGAAATCAAAACAAAACTACCAATAGCAGAAGCTCCACACTGAGTTTCCTGGAGCCTGAGCCCCAGGAAGTTTTCCTTGCTGAGTCAACAGGACCCTGGATGGGCATCGGGGCCTCGGGAAGAACAGAATTGGGGTTTGTGCAGGTGTGGCCACATGCATCCTTAAACCTTTTAAAATCTTGTTGCAATGATAAGAACTATGGAAGCTCAGTTTCCACCTTTAAAATTTATGTTGCTAGCCTTATGTTTCAGAAAGAAACTGCTTGTGTTAGCTTTAAGCCATTCCTCAAAACTAGCTAACTTTCAAGGTCACTCTCGGGCTGAACTGAGCTTGCCAGATGGGAACTGAGGTGCTAGAATCCCACTCTAATATGAGGTTCTTTTTTTCCTGACATTTATGGAACCCAGCTCAAGTGCAGGAAAGCTGCCAATCTGCACATGTAGAAACGCTGGCGGGAAATCGACTGTCCTTCTGAAGAATCATGTATGTTTGCAACCATATCTCAACACACAACCAGCTCTCACAATTGCAGAGTCCTGGGCGGCATATCACAGCACTGTCTAGATTTGGCCTGTGCCACCAACAGATGCCTTGGATTAAACCAGAATAGTAATAAATAGCCCTCTAAACCAAATACGTTGAAATCACTAATGTGCTCATATTTTTACAATCATAGCATTTTAAAGTAATCAACACAATATTGATCTCTGCTTATAGAGAAAACACCCGTTAAATTAGGCACACTTATAGAAAAATCCTCTGTGCCTTCTATGTAATCACGCAAAGGAACCGGATGCCTGGAGCATGAACGCCAGACGCCGCCTCCTGCCGACGCAGAGTCAGGGAACGTCTGCCTCCAGGTGTTTCTCTGGCACGCAGTGAACACATGAAATGAGAGGACTCATGCTACTCATCGGGGCTACGTACTCGGAGGCTGTGGAAGGTAGGCTCCAATTAACTTTGACCTCTTCTTTTCATATCCTTTTTGTGTGATGTCACCTGCAAGAGAAGGAAAACGAAGTTCAGCATGGTGTCAGTGGACAGAGTTTATCATTCGGTGGCACCCAAGAAAACAGTTACCACTGTATCTTCTGTGTGCCTCATCGTTAGAATTTTAAAAGAGTTCCTCCCCTGCTCTCGAACAAAAGCCCACAGCGTTTAAGTCACTGAAACTCATTTGCTAAACACACGCCTGTTTCTGGCCCCTTCTTGATTTATCTGGATAAAGTCCAGAGTTAGATCCCTGCCATCTCATCCCCACCCGCTGGCACAGGAAGCCAAGCCCAGTGGCGAGGGCGCTCGTTAACTCAGTCAACGACAGATCCTGCAGCTGGCGGGGCTGGGATGGCCAACACCAGCACCAATCAGCATCTTCTTCATTAAGGAGACGTTTCCTAATCAAGCGTGTCGGTCACAAGGACTTGAGCCGCCAGTGTTTTTGAAAAAGGAGTGACGAAGGCCAAGGGAAGAAATGAAAGGCATGAAACCTGCAGAAATCCAGAAGAGAAGGATGCTTGTGGTGAGGCGAGAATCCACACGTTAAAGCCACCAGCTCACAGACGGCAAGGGGGCCACACAGCAGCCGCACCTTTCCTGGAGCCGGCATGAGCACAGACAAAGCCACCTCATCAAGCCGCAGAAGCCCTTCCCGATCACAACTCCAGCGCGCAGCATCCTCACTCGCCCTTCATTTTCTTGGACCTACTGTATTGTTTTCTAAGAGTGATCAAACCATAATTCCTAGAAGAGCTAAAAATTCAAGCTTTAATAAAAACACAGCAAATGAGTGACAAGTTATCATGATGTACACACAAGGTAGTCACACTTCGCTTTTCCTAGTGAAGGGCGGGCACTCTCGGGTGCCACCTCTGCCTCCACCAACTCACAGCTCACGACACGGGTTCTCGTCTCCGCCATGGAACACAAGGCCGACGTCTGAACACGGAGCCGGGAACCAAATGACACGGACTCCGCATCTGCCCATCCACGAGCGTCCTCGATGCTAACTAACTAGCCAGCCAGCCACCGCCGACAAAGGGACGGTTTCTGCAGAAGTGTTGAAGCTTGCCAGGCACTCCACACCCGCAGCCATTGGCTGCCCGCTACGAGACTGCTCGGCCGCTTCTGGAAATGCCTTGTTAACCCATTTGACAAAGATGTCCAAAATCTGAACCAAACAGCCACATGTGCATGTGCACTGGAGCTCAGGGACGAGTCACCTCGAACGCTGGCTGTGAAGTCAGCTTCACTCCTTTCCCTACACACTGCGGCGCCTGTCCCACCATCAAAGAAAAATATCTGGTTTTGAGGAAACAAGATGCCAGAGGCCTGGAAGTTCTGTCCAGGCCCATCAATCACAGGAGACCTGGTTCACTGGCAGGCACCCCCCTCCCCAGCCCTTTCACTTCAGCCCACTTGAGAGCAGAATTACAGAGCAAGAGGCTGACTGAGCTCCGCTCTCCTGCTACAGAGAAGGTGGGAGTTCCACCTACAAGGGCAGAGCAGAAAGCCCCCGGATCCACACACGCCCGGCCTTGGGATCCCCTGAAAAGGCAGCAGCAGCCGATCGCTGTTCTCCCCGTGGTTCCCAGTCCTGCCTTGAAGGTGGCTGCCTGAGGAGGAAGCTGCGCCACCCCCTCTGCCCCCTGCTCAGCACCTAGAGGCACCCCCAGAGCCTGCTCCCTGCAACTGAGGAAACACCCCGGCGAACAGGAAAGAAAGGACCAGAGCGGATGGAACACAGCTGCACCCGGGACGCGCCCTCAGCACCAGCGACGCGACCAAGGTCGCTCTCACGGCCGCTCCAGCAACGCGCCCAGCGGCTCTCCCGGCCCCTCCAGCAATGCGCCCAGTGGCTCTCCCGGCCGACGGCCCCACTGCTCTGGCATCCTGGTTTCCAGTTGCCTTGCACAATTCTATGATCAGGTCCCATCCTGAAAGCCCTGTCTACACCCAACATTCAGCTCCCAAGTCACTAATTTCTCAATTGAACACTTAAGCATGGGGAGCTGCTCCTCCATTTTCAGTTGATGCCAGCATTAAAGAAAACTGACGTTGCACTCTGTCTTCACATTCGGAAAGCTCCGATTGCCAAGGCCCCCAGCTGGAGGAAACCCAGCGCGTTCCTCCGGGCCGTGGCTCCTTCCTCTCCCCCCCCCCCGGAGTCACCCCAGCAGGCCTCACCGGACGTGTCTTCTCACGTTCCTCACCATACAGGCTCCCCAGCGAATCTCAGGATGGGGAAGGGCCACACACGAGGAGAAGCCTCTACTTAAGAGCAGGCATTTGGCTGGATTTAAATCGAGCCCCCAATCAATCAGCAAAGAAAATTTCCAGACAAGACTTCAAGAAATCCTAGGTTACTGTCATCTCTCAAAACCTAGGAGGTGGGAAAGGGCGGCACCACTGAGTAACTTCCATGGCCCGCACTTCCCCCAAACCAGGGTCTGCAAACTAAGTCTCCAGGCTGAGCCCAGCTTCCAGACCACTTCTGGAGACATGCTCTGTGCTCACGGGCTGCTCCCTCCCGAGCTGCAAGGCAAGAGAGTTCTGTCCAGCTCTTCACAGGAGGGTTTGCCGGCCCATCCCCAAAGACAACACTGTTTAATCCTTTTAACAACTTATTTTACGGATGAGAATTTGAGGCACAAATGGTACTTACGTTCCTCACTCAGGACCACAGATCTAAGACAAAAGTCTGTCCAGCTCCAAAACCGTGTCCCATGAAAACCACATCCAGAGTCTTATAGTCTAAAGCTGGTGCAGTGTCCAGAGGCCACAGCCCTGGCTTCCTGGGCCTTCCTCGCATATTCACGCCCCTGTATGTCCTCCTGACTCTGTAACCTGCCTGGGAAGTGCCTTTCTCCAAAGGAAATGCAAAGTCTACTTCCCCGCTTTGCCCTCTCCCAGCCCCTGCCCTGCCTGGATGCCGCCTCTGGGTGCCCAGAGCACAAATCACACGCTGTAGCTTGCGTGATGTCGTGGATGACTGTTTATGGTTTATTTGTAACACACAAACACTGTTATCCTTAAAACCAGACAACGTCCCATAGAACTGTGCCCCAACCCAGTCGTCTTACGAACTGAAGCCAGGGTGCTCCTGCGTGTACCACACACACAGATGCCTGTGCCTGATGCAGAGACCTGCAGATAAGCGACTGGCTGGGAGTGCGCTGAAGACCTGGGCAGACGCGGGGCGATCATTTACCTGTTCAGTGACTGGGGGGCGGGCAGAGGGGAAACTTACGCCGATTCTATCACCAAAATGCAGAAGACGATGGCTTGATGTGCCAAAGTGCTGGATGCCGCGGCCCTCAGACCAGGCTCACAAGCACCTGCTACGTTTTCATGTGAAAAGTCCAGTTATTTTCAACTCTGGAACTGCCTCAGCATCTGGTAGACAGAGATCCACCAGATTCCCATAATAGATTTGCTACAGGTTTACAGGTGCAAACCTAGCAGCAGCTTTTATGTGCCATCCTTTATTTTGAAGCAACCAATGTTTCCTGTGTGAATACAATCATAGGCGACAGGTGACAGGTAGGTAACAGATGATGCATATAGACAGACGACAAAGATGATGGACAGAGAGCAGGTGGCGGGAGGTGAGAGACTGACAGGCGGAAGCCAACTGGCTGACTACACAGTATCCTCCCAGAACACCTCCTTGGGTTGGGCCCAAGGCCTGACCTTCAATCAATGCCACACTGTCACTAGGGAGACGGTGGCTCTGACCGTGCCTGGTGCTTCCTCCATTCCACACGAGGGAGACGGTGGCTCTGACAATGTCTGGTGCTTCCTCCATTCCACACGAGGGAGACGGTGGATCTGACGGTGCCTGGTGCTCCTCCATTTCACATTGGTTCAGGCTGAATGATCAATTCCTGCCTTTCTCTACCCCTCATCTTGTGTCCATCAGGGCACGTGGTTGTCAGTGTGCAGCTACATAAACTAAAGGTGCAAATGCTCCGAGAAAGGGCACGTCCTTCCCCATGTTTCTAAGCAGGGGCCATCACGGGTCTGTTATCCCGCTAGGTATATCCACTGCTCACAGCAGGCTTGTTCATATTCCCCAAACCTGGAAGCAACGGGAACGTCATCCAGGGCTATTTCAAAAGTCAACTCCCGTCTCCAGGGACAGCCTCTGGGAGGCTGCCGTCAGAGAATGCGAACCACCCGAGCCTCTGCTGGAACGCTTTCCACGTAAAATTCCAAACAGCACATTTTCCCGCTTCCACATCAAGATACCCATTTATTTAATTTCCTTTTCACTTTAGGAATAAGTATGACAGAAGAGTAAATGCAGAAATTGTAACCTTAGTGAGAAAAAAAAAAATAGAAGTGATCTCTTCTGAAACATTTTCTACTTCATTAAAAAAATGCTACTTATATAATTCTGAGACTTTCCGTAAGAATTAAAATTTCAGAAGCAGAAATTAAAATCACAAAGAAGAGAGATTTACAGAAAATCATACTTTGGAAGCAAAAACCCCAGTGAGGCCAAGTCACCAGCACAAGGTCGAATGAGACAGACGGATGCTGCTTCCTTCCCTCCCCGAAGGGAAGAATTCTTTTTCTCACTTACGTTGCAGCCCAGAGTTTCAGGCCAAAACCCTATCTTAGAAAACCAAGGGAAGGCCAACCTGGCAAACGCAGGGTTAAGACGACAGAACAGACGCCCGGCCCTGTGGCTTCCTCTTGGCCTCAGGCCCACACCAGCCAATGTGGCCCCAACTGGAACCCGTGCAGAGCCCGAGCTGCGGAGGTCGGGCTCAAGAGACAGACACCCGAGAGCCGGGGAGCCCCTCAGGGATGAAGGAAATGGGCCACGGAGGTGCTTCCACGACGTGGCTCACCTCCGAGCGCACAGACCCACTTGGCAGTGATGGTTTCCACGTGCGGTGTCGGGAGATTATTTAATGCTGGAATGAATACTTTATATTAGAAAGCAATCGTTTCCATGTTCGGAATTCTACGGCTGTCAGGAGCCTGGTGCTGCTGCTCTGAGCCTACTGCTTTATAAGGAGCTGGGAGGCCCCAGAAGGCAAGGCTGCAGCCTCATTTTAAAATCTCCGATAGGCTTCTTCGTTCTCCAGCAGGGGCAGTAGGCTGGTGACAGCTCCTGTGTGTAGCCCCTCGCCTGCACTCGGGGACAGGGGCAGGAGGACCTGGGATGTCCTCTCACTTCAGCAGCTGAGCACAGCAGGGCCCCAAGGGCCAACTAACTAGTGTGGGTCTCATTTTTCTCATAGATAAAATATAGGTAATAGCACCCATCTACCTGCTACTGCAGATGGAGAGATCAAACACATAGGATGTGAAGGTCTCAAAGCACGAAGGACATAAAATCTTTAAAAATTTCAACAAGCACTCATTCAATATCTGCTTCACATTCAACTCGTGAGATGTCCGAGTCGATGGGAGGACTCATGAACACAGACCTGCTGTGCAGCCTGCAGGGCCACAGGCATCGCCCCTTCGGGGGAGGAGGCAAAGAAGATGGACCACGGAAAACCAGGGACTAGGAAGAAACTCAAAATCTCAGCCTGATAACCCAGTTGTTGTTCTGCTCCAATATCAACTACCATCTCGGGACCCCAGACACCGCAGGCCCCCACGTCACTGAGACGCTCCAGCTCTGGGGCTGAGGCTCCTGGCCCCATGCACACCCCAGACAGCGGCCAGAAGGGTCACTGCAAGAATGCAAACATGGTGAGCCTCTGCCCCCAAACCGTGTCAGAGGCTTCTCCCTGCTGTTTGGGTTGAGGCCAAACTCCCCACAGGGTCTCCAAGTCCTTCCCGACCCAGCCCTGCCGCCTTGGCTGTCCGTGCTCTGCCATGGCTCCATGTGCACCTGCTGTGCCCATCACCCCCTCATTCTCGCAAGCCCCCGCCACGTTTCCAGCGCGAGTATCGGCAGCTTAATTCCATAAAGATCTTTTAAATAAGGTGCCAGGGTAAATAAAGCCTACACTAGGATTCATTCACCTGAGCTTTTTGTTTAATAAAAACATGATTTGTTATTTAGGTGCCTACTGCCCCACTCTCTGGGCGACAGAGCAAGACCCTGTCGCAAACCACACACACACACATTTAATTAACGGTAGGAGCATGAGAGAAACACATTTGAGACACGCTGTTGCAGGAAGATCTTACTCAGGCGGGGTGGGTGGACCAGGTCATTTAGAGTTTTACCTTTTCGGGTTTTTTTAAATTTGTATCGTCCCCCGTAGCTCTCTCTTTGTTACATTAAGAACTCCGGTTAGAAGGGGGATTAAAGGAAAGAGCTTGTTTGGAGTCCATTCTATTTTTAACACATGGATCAAAAGAACACGAGAAGGACCAACAGAAGTTCACACTACTGCAGCGGTCTTGAAAATAAGCTTCTGATGTTAAAAAAAAATGATGTAGTACTAACAGTCCCCGAAGGGCTTAGAAATATGAATGCCGATGGAATTTTTAAAAATTCGAAGCGCGTGTGCAGTGCACCGTGTGGAGCAGTGAGGAGATTCCTGTCCTACTGCAGCCTCGAAACACCCCCTCCCTTCCAGTCCCTGGCAAGACCAGGAGCTCTGCACGAGGTCCCTGAGATGCCCCAGCAGCCATCCTGGCCAGTGGGAAGATTTTGGCCAGTGGGAAGATTTAAACACACCCGTTTCACACAAAACTGCTGTCGTAACTTGCTAAGAACTCTTTGGGCAAGCATAATTTCTCCAGCATGTCCTGGGAGTTAGAAATCCCCCCTTCTTAAACACAGCTATGTCCCTTTCCCATGACATTCATTCTCAATTTTGCAGATCTCAGGCCTCAGCAGTAAGTTGGTTTTGTGGGATGTTGTATTTAAATTTTTTGGTGCTGTGGGGAGGGAGAAGGGGAAAGGGGCAAGGTAGGGACAATGAAGCCCAGGGAACATGAGCATGAGGACAGGCAGACAGGGGACAGGGGAAAGGATGGAGGACGACCATCCACCTACAAAGTCGGGGTCTTACTGCGAACTTTACAGACAACTATGTCATTTAAACATTCCACAAGCACTATCGTCCTCATTTCACAGATGAGTCTCAGCAAGTCTGAGATGCCCGCCAAAGGGCCAGACTGATGGCTAAAGTCAGCACGTAAAACCGCCTGGCCCAGCGGTGCCAGCCCACCCCTGACTACAGGAGACGCTTCAGGCTCCCCAGCAGGGAGAATGTCACAGCCCTGCTGAAAGGGAAGGACGACAACTAGAAGAAACAAACATCCACGTCACTTCCAGGATCTGAACAGTCACACTGGACCACCCCCAGGTGAGAAGTGGATGGTCTATCTCGGATGCCAGGCCACAGGAGTGGTTACAACCACGTACCACGAGCCACGTGCCCTTCGGCATCAGAAAGTGCTTTTGAGGAAACAAAACTGCTAAGGCATCAAAGATGGAATCGCTTTGACAGCAGAAAGCAGTGGGCTAATCTCAGTCAACACAAAAGCGCATGCAGTCCAGAGTCCTAAACCCCAGGAGGAGCCCATCTCTGTAATCAGAGCTTCACGGTCACTGCGTGTTCATGCCAGAGCCAGAGGCGTGCAGTGAACGGGGGCCAAGAGAGCCTCGACTTTCCACAACACATCCAACATTATCTTCCTGTTTTAGAAGCACACACTCCCTCATCCAGAGTCTAAGTCTTTGCAGAATCATTTAAGCAGCTGCGTAGTAGCTATGGCTTTCTGCTCAGTTGCCTTTTTAAGTCAAAGCTCCCAAGAGTCAAAGCAATCCAAGAGGCTGCTCAACCAGTCTGCCTGCAGCGTGAGAAAGCAAAACTCAGAGGTGGCAGTGAGCGGTCAGGCCACCTGTGCCTACGCCAGGGAACCCAAGGGATCTAGGAATGTAAATTCTGCAGTGTTGGCAGATGTGGAGCAAAGGAAACCCTTGCACGCCGTTGGTGGGAGTGCAAAGCAGCACAGCTGTGAAATAGTATGGAGCACCTTCCAAAACTAGAAACAGGACTCGATGATCCAGCAATCCCACGTCTGGATAAATATCCAAAGGAATATTGAACCACTAATGGAGAGATGCCTGCATGCTCACGTCCACCACAGCGCTATTGACAGTCACTTAGATGTGGAATTGACCTACGCATCCGTCAGTGGATGAACAGATAGAGACATCGTGGTGTACGGACACAAGGCGTACAATTCACCTTAAAGAATGAAATTCTGTCATTTGCAAAAACATGGATAAACCTGGAAGATATTTTGCTAAGTGAAATAAACCAGGCACAGAAATACAAATACTGCATGATCTCACTTATATGCGGCATCTTAAAGTATTTGTAGAAACAGAGTGGAATGGGGGTTACCAGGGACTGGGAATGGGGAAACGGCGAAACGCTGGTCAAGGGTCATGACACTTCATGAAAAGATGAGTCAATTCTGGAGACCGAATGTATAGCATGGTAACTACAGTTAATAACGTATGGTCTGCCTGAAATTCAGTTAACAATGTATCATCTGCCTGAAACTGGGTAAGAGAATGGATCTTCCGTATTGTCACCACACACACGAATTAACTACAAGGTGAAGGATGTGTTCTCAATAGCTTGAACTGGGGGAGGAAAAAACCCTGAAATCCTTCCCCCCTCCTCCTAAAAACTATTTATAGATTTTGAACGTTGGTCTGTGTGGAAAAAATTGTGTTTCTTCCAGCGAGTCTCTCGAAAAAATAAAGCGTGTTAAAGTACAGTCACCCTCGGTGTCTGTGGGAGCGGGTTCCAGGGTCAGGATCCCAAACTCTGCGATGCTCAAGTCCGTGATAGAAAATGGTGCAGCATTTGCATAGAACCCACGCGTGCCCTGTGTATTTAAAAGCTCTACATTACTCGTAATACCCCAAACAACGTGAGTGCTGTGTAAATGGTGGTTGTACTGTATTGTTTAGCAAATAATGAAAACGACAGTCTACACATGTTCAGAACAAGTTAGGCCGTTCTTTTCCTTCTGAATATTTTCACTTTCAGTTTGGCTGAATCCAGGGCTATAGAACCCGTGAACATGGAAGGCCAATTCTGCGTCTGAGAAATTTTTAACATTCAGCAGGCGGGGGAAGGAATACAGGTTCTCACCTCCCACCCCCCTCAGTGCTTCCTGGTCATTCTGCTGTGTCAGCTGCTTCTCTTTTGACCAACTTCACAATCTTCATCAGCAACGGGGCAGCTCTGGACAGGGAGAAGCAGCCGTCCTTCATCTGCAAACCGTGTTCGCCGCGGCAATGAGCTCAAGACCGTGTCTTCTTCCAGATGAGGAATCCGAACCATATGTAGTGAGGATCAGTCCTGCCACACACAGCCATCTCTTCGATGCAGAGAAGCTGAACAAGCGGCCAGGGCTCCTCTGATGCACACGAGGCCATGCGGAGAAGCGTCCCGTAACGTTAAGGCACCTGGCTGGTTCCACCATACAGATGGGACGCAGAGGAAGAATTTCTTGAAGCAACATTCGTACCTTTGGAGTTGAAATGCAAAATGCAATCGCCAAAAACATTAGCTATTTTGGAATAGGTTGGGACAGGGAAAATGTCTGTCATGAGATTAAAAACCAAATTTTTTCTTGAGACAGGTCTGCCTCTGTCACCTGTGCTAGAGTGCAGTGGTGCGATCACAGCTCACCGCAGCCTTGACCTCCCGGGGTCAAGTGATCCTCCCACCTCAGCCTTCTGGGTAGCCAGGAACACAGGTAGGCACTACCACACCCGACTATGTAGTTTTTGTAGAGATGGGGTCTCACTGTCTTGCCCAGGCTGGCCTCAAACTCCTGGACCCAAGTGATCCTCCCTCCCGGGCTTCCCAAAGTGCCGGGATTACAGGCATGAGCCACCAAATCCAGCCTCTGCCATGAGTGTTATAAACACAGTACTTGAATTTTTTCCAACCTCTTGCTATCCAGCCAGCTTCCCCAGCTGTGGCGAGGGTGATGCTGCTGCTGTTGTGTCTTCACGAAGGGCAGGGCAGCAGATGACAGGCAACACCATACGCAGGGAATGACTTGGCTGTACCAGGAGATGCCTCAGCTGAAGGAAGTCCTTAGAGCCCCTCGAATCTGCACACCTTAGAGAACCAATCCCACTCACAGCAGTTCGTGCCACAGAAGCAGGTGCCAGTAGAGATGCCTGCCTCTCCTCGAGGGTCCCGGCCGAGAGACCCCACACCAGGACGTGTAGAACAGCGAAGAGTCACGCTTTCTTCTTTCTCCCTGCTGCCCGGGGGTCTCTCTTAGGGTGCTCGTCAGAGATGCACCTCTGTCAAGGGATGACTTTCATTTATCTGAAACGAAGTTTCTGCCCGTTCCTTCTCAGCAAATAGAAGTTTTCAGTGAAGAAAACTTCACCTCAAGACGCTGGGCTCAAGCGTGTCCCGACCTCCATCTCCGAGTACAAAATCTCCTCTCAGCTCAGGGCACCTTGGGGCAAGCCAGGACCCCACTCACTGCTCCCCAGTAACACCCCAGGCCTGAAAAAAGTGTCTGCTGTGTGGGCGAATTAAGGAGGCAACGTGCATTTGTTGAGTCCTGCCAGCTAACTATAGATAAAACATGCTTTTTGAGAGCTGCAAGTGTTACTTATCTGCATGCCGGCATTCTCACCATCATCAGACATTATACGGTACGACTTCAGTAGGTCCTGTGACCCCACAAATCCAGGATGCACGAAGAGAAAGTGACTGCTGCTTAGTAATTAATCACATAAATACTGCAGCTTTCACTTGGGCCTTGTTTGGTAACACTGCACAAGCCTAGGCTGTATGTGAGAATCTCCAAATGCTGTAGAAATTATCCTGAACTTCATTTCCTCATTCATTCATTCATCTCCCAAATATTTAATACCTACTGTGTGCCATGCAATGGACAGAGTACATAAAACAGAAATCCTACACACAACAGAGAAAGCGCACACGGAACACAGACATAATATCGCCAAAATGTTTGCTGCATAAAAGATTTTAAAAGTTGTATTTTAACTTAAAATCTTTTAAAAGCTGGAAATAAAGGGATGCTTAATTCCATGACTCCAGTGATTTTCTTAAATTGCCGCATCTGGGTAAGCAATGGAAAACAAAACGGGACAGGCCAGGTCCCATGAGGACAGGAATGACTGCGCAGTCTCCTGCCACAGGTTTCAGGCTTCAGAAGATGCTAAGATCTTTCTATCATCCTTAAAGCTGTATTTTTTTCCGACAATCTTGCTTTCTAAAATAATGGCTCAGTCCCGAAGAGGCTTGCCGTTAATTTAAGACGTCTGAGGTTTTCTTTTTTTTGAGACTGGGGGGGCAAATGACCTACCAGAAGATGTATGTAATAAGCTCAAGTTATTCCAGAGAAGTTCGTGCACACGTTACGACTTTCTCCGAGGCCAGTGAGCTGCGGGCATCCCTCCAGGAAACACTGAGGCTTCCTGTGCACTAACTCAGATCGTGTCAAAAATACCGAGTTGCAGGGAGGAAAGCAGAGATGATTCCTGGTGCAACATGTAAATGTGATAAGATTTTGATGGTTTCACTATAGCTATTTATAAATAACAATGTTGATAGTACAAACTTTAATTTGTGGAAACATCTTTTCTAAAAGATCTTGCCCAACATTTATTAAGTGGCAATGATTGAGAATATTCTTTATTTAGAAGGCAAATAAAGTAGAACGTATGCAATCCTATACTCACTGATATATTACGAGAAGTAGAACTTGTCAAGATCTCTGCTTTGCAACACCAACTCTTAAAAGAATCAAACCTGTTTATGTAAGCACGTGTGTAATTCAAGGATTTTTATTATAACATGTTTATGAAGAGACATGCATTGGTACCATATATCCCAATTACAGAGGGAAGATGAGACTATCTTAGAGAGAATGGGGGGGGGTACTTGTTTCATTTAAAATGAAAAAAGGTCAATAATCAAAGTGCAAAACCGCTTGAAGAACATGATCGTATTACAGGGTAACTTGCAGAACAAAGCAGTCCAGACAGGCAAAACGACTGGCACAGAGTGAGTGAAATTACATTTAATTCAATATCGCACTATCCATTCACTCAGGAACGCATATTCACTCAGGAATATGCATTACGCATCGACCGCAGGCCAGGCACTGTCAGGTATGTGACAATATCAGAACACAAAACCTAAAACCTCTGCACCCTCGTGGCACTTCAATTCCCAGCCAGGTACACTGGCTCACGCCTGTAATCCCAGCGCTTTGGGAGGCTGAGGTGGGACATAGTGAAACTCCATTTCTACAAAAAACAAAATTAATTAACTGGGTATGACAGCATGAACCTGTAGTCTCAGCTACTCAGGAGACTGAGGTGGGAGGACTGCTTGAGCCTGGGAAGTCAAGGTTGCACTGAGCTCTGATTGCACCACTATACTCCAGCCTGGGCGATAGAGACCCTGTCTCAAAAACATTCAAATTCCCACATAATAATTTTTACAACACTAATATACCATGCAGCCATCTCCCTGATAAGCTCACTTACTTACTGGTCAAGGCACAGAACGTGAAGATATTATGAGGCACACACAGGAACTAAACCTGCATGAATTTTTATCTTTTGCTAAAATGAGATTTGAGTGAACTAAATAAAACCACCATGAGTGTTCCAAGGAAAATAATTTTCAACTGAAGTGAAACAAAAATTACGATCTATGAAATGGAGCCAAAATAATGACGGGAACTAAGCTTATAGCACGAAAGGCTCATATTTGAAAAAAGTAAGGTCTCGGGTCCATAATCTAAGCTTCTATCTTCAACTCAAAGCCAGCAAAAATACATCATAATGAGCACAAATCAAAGAAACTGAAAACAGAAAGGAGAAAACTCAAGTCACACCAAAAGCCCCTTGGGAATATAAAAATTCCCAAGGAATCTACAACTGTCAGTCCTAGATCCAATAGCTGAGTTTAGCCAAGTCACAGCGCACAGTCAAATCTTACTCTACATACGGGCAATTCGTATTTGGGACCTACATTTTAAAAACCACACACTCACAGTAGCTGTATAAAGAGCACGTAGGTATAAATCTAACAAAGCACACAGAGGATGGGTATGAAGAAAACCACAAAACGCTGAAGAAAAGAGCTACGTCAACTGAGCCACAAGTCCAAGGAGAAGCGGCAACATGGTCAAGACGCCAACTCTCTCCACATTGACCAATAGACTTACCACAATTCCAGCATAAATCCCGCCAGGACACTGACCTGCAGACTTACAATTCCAACATAAATCCCGCTAGGACTTTCTGTAGATAAGACAAGCTAGAAGTTACATGAAAGGGAAAGAAACAGAGGACAATAAACGTTCCAATTTAAAAAATTGGCAAAGACCGGACAGACACTTCAATGAAGGGGATGGACATAAGCACTAGGAAACTAACAGAACTGTCCACAAAAGAGAGTGGCAGTGCTACTATACATAAATTTAAAAAACAAAATAAAACTACAAGGGAGAAACAAATGGAACCAAGGGCTACAAAGATTATCTTAAAGCTGGCAGAAAACCATGGAAGGGTTCCTTGCGTCTTTCTCTGAGAGCTCCACCTGACCACCCAGGAGACATCGCTGGCAGACCCAGAACCGGTGGACACTAACTACAGCTTCCACACTGAGAGGAAGGAGTCATTTGAAGAACATCCAGAAATATTCCTTCGGCTCTTACCCTTCTGCTGCGAAGCACCGAGTTACATTTGACGGCCTCTATATGCGCCCTGAAGTCCGCATTTGTAATCCACTTTTTAAATCTTTCAGGACAGGACAATCCTTCTTTGTCCCGTGCCGTTTTCATCACGGTTCTATAAAGACCTCAAAAACTCTGCCGCCTACATCAGATGCTTTGTCTAAACCCGTTACTGTGACTTACCCTAAATTTACAACCATTCATTTCAATTCCAAGTCCAAAGACTCATTTCCACAGTAATTATTTTACTCAGAAGTTAAATTCCAGCTTCCTGATCACACTTGAAGTCAACTGCTTTCAACTTCTGCCTTACAGATACAACTGGTCTAATTCTGTAAACAGAGGATTTCATGGAAATACTCTCTATCTCACGACATGTGCAGGCATCACCTGCAGCCTTCAATCCAACTCCCTGCCCACCCAGAGCATGAAAGAACAACAAAGAGTATTTATCCTCATCTCCTTAGGCTGGGGACCCACAGCATATCGCTCACTGTCAAATCACTGTTGCGCAAAAATCAGTTCCAACGCCCCGTGGAGAATAAAGGCCATGCTGGAAGCTGAGGCCGGCCACCCGCTGATACCCTGCTTCCACGGAACTATTCCAGGCGCAAACCACCTGCAAGTCCTGGGGGACAAAGCCACCATGCAATGTTGCCATCAGACCTGCGAGTAGGATCCCCTAGCATGGCCATGTTAGTCTGAGAGAGTGAGGATGGGACTCGGAAGCTGCAGGATGACCATGCAGAGAAGCACCCACGGCTCCGTGATCAAGTCTGACCATGCAGAGAAGCACCCACAGGCTCCGTGACCAAGTCACAAGACAAGTAAGATGAGATGCTTCCTGCATTCCCATGTTGTCACTTTACCACTAAAAATTTAGTACATCGGCCAGGCGCGGTGGCTCAAGCCTGTAATCCCAGCACTTTGGGAGGCCGAGACGGGTGGATCACGAGGTCAGGAGATCGAGACCATCCTGGCTAACACAGTGAAACCCCGTCTCTACTAAAAAATACAAAAAAAACTTAGCCGGGCGAGGTGGCAGGCGCCTGTAGTCCCAGCTACTCGGGAGGCTGAGGCAGGAGAATGGCGTAAACCCGGGAGGCGGAGCTTGCAGTGAGCTGAGATCCGGCCACTGCACTCCAGCCTGGGTGACAGAGCGAGACTCCGTCTCAAAAAAAAAAAAAAAAAAAAAAAATTTAGTACATCTTCCTTTTCCTAAGAAAGCACAAGGCCCGAGTAACAAGTGACCACTAACCTGGTTCTTTTCAGCCTCATAACAGAAGGCAACAGCTGCATAAACCAAATCACTAGAACATCACTCTATGGCTACATCACAGCTTTTATGGCATGTCAAACCCTCAGCTCCAAGCGGCACTGACCCCAAATCGTACTGAAAGAACAGCTGAGCTCTTCGATCTCCGTTTCTCAACACTCAAAGCCTTTTCTGTATGAGCTCATGTGACTCTCAGTGCTAGGTTCATTCATTCATTCATTCATTCATTTAGCAAAACTGTCGTGAACCCGCGGGATCCCCACCCTGCCCTCCGAGGGATACTGTTCTGCTGGGACCTGTGTCCACACCCACATTACTGCAGCCCAGCACTCTTCCTGGAACCGTGCACACCTCCCCAAAAGAAAACCATGCAGAGAACCGCCACGCGTCCAGTCATGTTCGGAGGAGCAATTCCAATCGCTGATGTTTTAAGGCAACAGACTAATAACTGGCACCTCATCAATACAGAGTTACTAACTTTCCAGCAGTGTCTCCAGTCCCTCTACAAGGATATACAGATATATATGCAAGAGCTATCTTAGGAGTTAAAAAGACGCTGTTCAGGGAAACAGGAGAAAGCAAAACAGTTGAGGAACGGATGGGGGAATGTCCACCTTCTACTGCCACAATTTGTGTCTCAGTGATCAAGCCAAGGTTCTCAACCTTTCCAATTAACCCCCTGCCTGAGGCTCTGGGCTGAACCTCAGCTGTACTTCCTGGCAATAAACAACCTGCCCAGCTGTGAGTCCTGTGTGCACCTGACACCAGTGGAGATGGAGCCACCTGCCCAGCTGTGCTTCCTGTGGGTGCCCCTGACGCCACAGGAGATGGGGACCACCTGCCCAGCTATGTTCCCTCTGGGTGCACCCGAGTATACTGTTAGCTGCCGCCTCACCTCGTGCTGTAAAAGCCCCTTACAGAGGTAACAGCACAATGGGGCAGGTTTTTTTCCTGGAGAAGTAAAGAACCTGAGAAATCCAGAGATTTGAGAAATCCAGGGAATTAGGAACACAGGTGACAAAGAAAAGGAGGCTGTGACATCTACACATGACATTTGGCAGCATGCGAGTGTACTGGTATTCCCAGAGCTGCCTCGCACTGCATGGCACTGACACGTTTCCCACGCTCATTACCTTCAGACGACACATTTAAGTAACCTTGACTTGCTGGGTTGCAGGTGGAGAGAGACTCCTGGAGACCAGTTGGAGCCAAGCCTCCATTATCTCCTGCTTGCAGGACTTCTGCATGAAGCTAACGCATCCAAATGTGCGTAAGATTTACGAACAGCAGACAAGCTCCATGACATCTTCTGAGAGGGAAGCTGTGCCGCGTCAGGAGTTGGGACAGCAGCAGCAAGGGAGGTCAGCACAAGGCCTCAGGAGACGCAGCCGGGAAATCTCGATGTGTGTAGCCCTGGGGTCTGAGGCTTCCAACTGTCCATGTGGCTCCCACAGCTCAAGTCCAGCATGTGGTCATGACCCGGGGCAGGGCCACTCACAGAGCACAGTTCATCTCAAATGTGATGGGGGCGCTGAATGATATGCCAACAATGCCGGAAAAGAATCGCCAGAACTCATGTGCAGAAGGCATGGATCAGGCCACTCCCAGCAACACGCATGCCCTCACCACCCTGCAGTTGCCTCCCTCCCCCACACACAGCGGCCTCCTGGGACAACATCCTACTTCCACCCTGCAGCTGCCTCCTGTCTCCCCCACCCCTCCCCACAGTGGCCTCCTGGGACAACATCCTACTTTCCGGCCACAGCCTGGAGCCCCCAAAGCATGGAGGGGGCTGAGCGAGCCACACAGCATTCCCTTCACACCTGGGAGGTCAGCCCCTCACTGAAGTGCGCCCGCCAGCTGTGCACGATCAGAGGTGTGAGGTCACGGACCTGGTCACCCGCTGTGCACAATCAGTCGTGCGAGGTTACAGACCTGGTCACCAGCTGCACCCAATCAGAAGCTTTTGAGGTTACAGGCCTGGTCACCCGCTGTGCAGAATCAGAGCCAGGCAAGGTTACAGACCTGGTCACTCGCTGTGCGCGATCAGAGGTGTGTGAGGTTACGGACCTGGTCACCCACTGTGTCCAATCGGAGTCATGCGAGGTTACAGACCTGGTCACCAGCTGCACCCAATCAGAAGCTTTTGAGGTTACAGGCCTGGTCACCCGCTGTGCAGAATCAGAGCCAGGCAAGGTTACAGACCTGGTCACCCGCTGTGCGCGATCAGAGGTGTGTGAGGTTACAGACCTGGTCACCAGCTGCACCCAATCAGAAGCTTTTGAGGTTACAGGCCTGGTCGCCAGCTGTGCACGATCAGAGGTGTGCAAGGTTACGGACCTGGTCACTTGCTGTGTCCAATCAGAGCCATGCAAGGTCACGGACCTGGGTCAACCGCTGTGTGCAATCAGAGGTGTGCGAGGTTAGGGACCATGTGTGTGGTGACGGACCTGGTCACCAGCCAAAACTCCTGACGTTTCCAGTGTCATCCCACCTTCCTTCAGAACTTGAAAAGTCTTTAGATATTGCCCAAAAGCTCGTCCATCTTTGAAAACGATATGCGTGCACACAGGTGAGTTTGTTCCTGCACATTCCTTTCAGTACCGACGACTGAAGATTGAAGGTTAGAGCATTCCAGCCCAGTGCCCATGTCCCATCCCACCTGCGAAAACTTGAGCACAAGCATCCCCCCCTCTGAAGCTCCCTGAACCCCGTGGCAGGCCTGGGACTCAGGCCCAGTGTCCCATCAGTTACACCGAATAAAATGTAATTCAACACTGGCCATGTGCCCTATGCTTTAACGTCTGTATTTTAAGAAGACTGACCAGTCTTGACCTAAATCAAAGCCGACACTGCCGACATTGACTCTGACCCCAGCTTCGTGCAAAGGCAGCCATCGCCTGGCCGTCGGGGTGACCAGCAGCCTAGGCACAGACAGGACCAGCGCCGGTCCCTCCCTGCACCTTAACCAGGCTTCTGAGCTGCTGTCCATGACCAGTGATGGTGACGCCCAGAGGAGCTTTCCAAGAAAGCAGTAAACCTTTCAGGTCGTCACCTCACGAGGATGGCCACGTATAAATCAACCGCCTTTGTTACTGCCCTGCCATTCTCAAAGAGGGGATGGGTTAAACTTCTTTATCCACATGCCCAACACAAGGCACACCTGCCCCAGCACGAGGCTCATCTACTTCATCCCAGGAAACTCACACAACCCACAATCAGAGGCCGCACAGAGACCACAATCACAGGCTGAGCACAACCAGAGACCGCACACAACCAGAGTCCCCAGAGACTGAGCTCTGAGGCCACAGAGGCTGCACAATCAGAGGCCGCACAATCAGACCACACAGAGACCGTGCACAATCAGAGGCCACACACAATCTCTGCAACCTCATCAAAAACTGTTTCTGACCATTCACCTGAGGCCACCAAGTTTAAATGAGTGGCCCAAAGTTTTAAAAGACAGGAGTTCTCTGAAGGCAGAGTCCGTGCATTCCACCATCAGCACCATTTGTGCCTGTCACGGTCAGGAACTGCAACCATGTCTCGGTGCCCTTGCAGCGCAGGGTGCTGCATTTCTCCCCCTTTCCAAGCCCGGGGCGGCTCCTGGTGACCCAGCCCCTCTGCTCAGCCAGGAGCCCCCAAGGCCTTCCTCCCTCACCCCACAGGGGAGCTCCTGCAGCCGGGCTTTCTGGCTCATCACTCTGATTCAGTCACTTACACCCTCATTCCAGGCTGAAAATCTCTTCTGAAAATATCCAAATCTTACCCACGTCAGGCTCCATCTTTTCTCCAGAGCTCCTCATCCCTTCCAAAGCAGCAGCTCTGGTGCCTGTGCAGCCGGGGCCAGTGGGCAGATCCGTGGGCTCAGAGTGCCCAGCCTCTCAGGCCCTCTGTGTCCCCTTACTCCCTGCTCCCTGGCGTTAATGCCCTCCGTCTTCGATTTCCTGATAGGCAAAAGGGGGTTAATTCTAAGAGTGCTAACCGAACTGGATCACTTAACACCATGTCGGGCCCAGAATACCCCTTGATCATTGACAGGTATTGCTGCGCTGTTACCACTGCGCTGGTTCCGGGTTTCCTGTGGGTCCTTTACGCTCTTTGCGGCAAAGACCACTCAATGGTCCCGTCCAGGCCTGTCTGTGGCGGATGGACAGGCGAGTGGCCGATGCACACGTGTGATGCTGAATGGGATCGTGCAAAGCTGGCCCCGCGTATTTTGGTCAACGGAAGGAAAAAGCCGCCCATGCTTGCTTGCTGCTGCCCTGCCGTGTCCAGAAGGAGCCGCTTAAAGGCAACTGCCCCGCAAGTACCTTCTTGGAAGGAGACGGCAAGAGCAGATTGGCTGGAGCTGGGAAGTTGGGCGCTACAGATCAGGGCTGCGGGACCCAGGGAAGGCATCGCTCCAAACAGGCGCTGGAGGGCGGCCACTCCGACCCGACTGTCCACCTCCAGGGTCAGCCACCTGGCTCCTCTTGATGTGTCATCCTGATCACCCCTCAAAGTACATGAGCCCTTTGACTTCAGCCTGTCCCAGGTACAACACCGACTCCCACCTCCTGAACCGGCCTGTTCTGGGGATTGCTGTGGACATAGTTAGACAAGCAGGCCCAAGACATCTAGTGGCATTTCCTGGCAAGGACACTCATGATGCTTGACCATAAAACTCGGGGTCAACTGGATTTTCGGAGCTCTAATTTATTTGTGGCACGCATGGATACTGATTGACCCAGGGAGGGGCATGGAGGAGGCTGAAGGAAAACCCATGGTGACTGCGCCAGGCATTCCCGCACACACCGACATCTTCAGACTGGGGCGGCGTCCTAGTCTTACAATCAAACCGAAGCCCAGAGAAACTAGGGAGCTTGTCCAAGACCCACAACAAGTATGTGGGCAGCCGGGATTCAACTAAGTCCTTCCCTGGATCCATCCGCGCTGCTCCTCCCACCCACACCCCGCCATGGCCTCGGATGGACACAGCAGGTCTGAACATCCGGCACCCCAAACGCAGAGTAGGGAGCAGAGCCGGCTACTGCGGTGGAAACTCACACGCAGCGCACGCCCCTTCTTGCCAATGCCTCAGGACTCTGTGCGGTAAGGGCTGCAGATGTGACCTCACTCTGTGCCAGGAGATCTGGGTGGCAGGCAGCGTTTTGGAGAGTGCTCGTCCAGACAGGAGAGGGGCATCTGATGGGGCTCTTAGGCTGATCCAGGAGACACAGGACACCTGAGAGGAGGACTGACAAACCCCACAAAGTCGCTCCCAGCCTGGAGAGCACCTTGGAGAGGACGCGGCGGCCGCGGGCTCCTCCCACCCCAGGCTTCGGCCTGGGAAGCAGCTTGGAGAGGACAGGGCCGCCCCAGGCTACTCCCAACCCACACTTCGGACGGGTCTTGCTGCAGCCTGTGGTGCTAGTAGTTCAGGCTAAACAGCGCGAGGAAGCTTCCCAGGGCAGGAGCTCTCCTTACACAGCAAAAGCGGCACAGGCGATGCAGCAGGGCGTACTTCAGCCCAAGGCTCAGGAACCAGGGGGTGCAGCGCGGCCTGCAGCAAACCAGACACATCAGAAGCCAAGGTCCCACTTTTACATTCAGTGACATCGAACGGAGAGTTATTGATCTGTAGCAATCGCCTTCCTGGGGGACCCGTACAACCCGCAAGACCACCGACACTGACCGAGCCCTTCCCAGGTCCTGGGGGCTACCCCACTTTACATGCATTGGTTCCATTCACAAATCTATGCGGGGCAGTTGTTAGCCCCAGCTTAGAGATGAGGAAAACGCTGCTGCAAAAGCTAAGTGAGAAAATCAGACTTCAGCACACCTGCCATCTCCAAGACCCCTACTACTCTATGTGCTAGGGTCACAAGGGTTGGGTGTGTGGCATTTTAAGTGACTAATCATAGGCGGTTTTCTTCTCTCCTACACCTGTTCAGCCTGAACGTGCACGCACATGCTCTGCTGCAAGTGCACTGCTGTATGTGGACCAGCAACGCTCTTTCCTGCCTTGGGTTCTTATCACCTTCTTCCAGAAAGCTCTCCCTGCTTTAAAAGCAGTGCCAGGCAGGCCTGGTCTGCCGCACAGTGAAACTCCTGCAGTGTCAGAGCTAAGTGCTGGCTGAGACTTTAGCAGCGAAGACAGCGGAGTAATGGGGATAAACTGAACAAAACTGTATTGTAACGCAGACGAAGTCTAGAAGCAAAAGAAGTTGACACCCCTGAGTGCGCAGGCGACTGCGTCTGTGATGTTAATAGCAGCTTGCTGTTTCCAGCGCCTCCGTGTGCCAGGGTTTCCAGTCAGCGTTTGTGTTTATCTACTGCTGGGCTGCCTGATCAAAGCTCTGCAGAGATCAGGGATATCTAAATTGACCCAGTATCTGCAGGCTGGCTGCTCAGAGGCCCTGGTGTGGAAAGGCCAGGACATCGCTTAGTCATACGGGGCACAAGCACGTCACTTGCCACTCCTGACTTTCTATTTCATCATACCCTCTTTTCTCCTGAATATTGACCATAGCAAAGTCATTAGCCTTCGAGATGCATTTGAAACATCAACTTGCTTTGTTCAAGAGGTTTAAGATGCACGTAAGTCTTTCTTGCCATGCTCAACACACACAGCCGGCCGTTTCTGAAGTCAGTGTTTCTGGAACAAAAGCCTTGGCCTGCCCCAGTGAACATTCACACTGAGCACACTGTCGCGAGGCTGCTTGGCCAACCAGCAGGGGGCAGGATAGAGCCGCAGGTGCCACGTGGGGTCCCTGCAAGTGCGCCTCACTCCCTCAATCAAGGGTGGTGCCTCCTGCCAATCCAGCGGCTTCCTCCAAGGGGAAGCGGCCTCTTCAGCTGCCACCGCACTGATTTCAGACGGCTCAGCCAATGGGGCAACAGATTCAACAGAGTTCCATGTTGTTTAAGGAAAACTTCTGTTACCAGGCAACCTTAATACCATATTCAATGTAAAATAACCAACAACATTGTTTCCAAACCAACATGCTACTAGTGCCTTATCCTTCAATGCTGCTTAAACACGAAGAAGAATGAGGAAAAAAGAGCATGGCACTTACTTCTTAAAAAATAACACCTCTTCCAGGTTCATTTTACCCATATCATAAAGACTTACAACTGTGGATTCCCTACAGGAACGTGGAGTGGGGGTGGATCCCCAGGCTGACCCAGCCTCCCCCCAGGTCAGTCACCCCCCACACCATGGGGTTCACACCTCTCCAGACACTGTCACCTCAACAAGGAAAGGTGGCATCTCTGAGCTCTCTTCGCAGGGAGCACCCGAACGGGAGCTGGAGAGAGAGACACACCCACAACTGCTTTAAAATCCTGAAACGCAATACGTATTTAAAGACTTCATTATTCGTTATGTAAAACTTTAAGAACAAAATGAGCCTGGTTTTAACCTCTCTGCCACAATAAACACCGTGTACACCCGTCTTCTACCGTTTGTTCCTTCTCCAGCAGCTGCTGCCTGGCTGGCCGACTGCAGAAGAGCCTCTGGTACTCCTGGGAGGCCCTCGGTAAAAGCGTGAGCACCACGATCATATCTCGGGACACCGCACACGTTAGGGTCGCCTACAGACCGCCATTGCCAATGCCTGGAAGGCACTGAACGGGCCTCCTGCTCTTTGTAAATGTCAGCCTTAACCTATGTTGTGTTGAAAACTTTTAACTGCAGTCCACACATTCTTATGGAAAATTAAGTTTGCAAGGTTGAAGGGTTTTCTGAAAGTCGACTTCTAATCCTGGAAGGAAAAAAAAAATGGGTCAGATGTGGTGCTCACGCCTGTAATCCCAGCAGTTTGGGAGGCCAAGGTGGGCAGATCGCTAGAGCCCAGGAACTCGAGACCAGCCTGGAAAACATGGCAAAACCCCGTCTCTAGTAAAAATACAAAAATAAAATAAAATTAGCTGGGCGTGGTGACATGTGTCTAGTCCCAGCTACTCAGGAAGCTGAGGTGGGAGGATCACCTGAGCCCAGCAGGTGAAGGCTGCAGTCAGTGAAGATTTGCATCACTGCACTCCAGCTTTGGCGACAGAGACCCCGTCTCAAAAAAGCAAAAACTGTATAAATCATTACAGAAGGGAGCTGGCTGGGCACGGTGGCGCACGCCTGTAATCCCAGCACTTTGGGAGGTCGGGGTGGGCAGATCACCTGAGGTCAGGAGTTTGAGACCAGCCTGGCCAATATGGCAAAATCCGATCTCTAATAAAAATACAAAAATTAGCCAGGCATGGTGATGGGTGCCTGTAATCCCAGCTACTTAGGAGGCTGAGGAAGGAGAATCACTTCAACCTGGGAGGCAGAAGTTGCAGTGGGCCGAGATTGTGCCACTGCACTCCAGCCTGGGCAACAAGAGAGCAAGAGTCCACTTAAAAAAAAATAAAAATAAAGGGAGCTAATGTTTTCATTTAAGGGAAGGGAGAAGAACATTCAGTATTTATACCTCTCATGCACACATCTGCAGTGCCCTAAAGTATTCAAGATACACATTCCTACAAATATAGCTCAAAACTACTCACCAAGTTGCATGCTAAAAGCACATGCATTGGAAGAATGCTACATTATAGTTTATGAGCATCTGTATCCAGTATTTTAGCATACTGGCAGTTTTCCCTTTAGGTGCTGTATGCCTAAATTATTACATGTTTAGTCATTCATTTTAGAATTTATGACTTG